>NC_057795.1:324001913-324009973 GCF_018294505.1 Triticum aestivum
CATCGCCGCCTCGGCGTTGCCGTCACCTCCCTCGCAGAGCCGGCCCCCTCCTGTCGCCCCACCGGTGCCCCGCCGCCCGTCCACGACCACGCTGATGCGGGATCCCGCCCGGAGCTACCTCACCCCCGCCGCACGAGGACCGCGCCGCCGGAGCCCCTCACCATCTTCCCCGAATCGTCGTCGCCTTGTCGTCCACGCCGGTCTGCCTCCCCCTACGCACGTCGTCGCCGTCGTCCTCCCTAAGCACCGCTGCCACGTCCCTACTCCTCGCAGTGAGCCCCGACTCCCCTCTCGCCCCCTCGCGCCCGTGCTCGTGCTCACGCACCTGTGCGCACGCACCCGCAGCCGCCGCGGTCACTCCCCTGCCCGCGCTGGCCGGTGCCCCGCGCACCCTGGCACGTGCCCCGGCGCGCGAGCCCGCGCCCCTGGATCCTCGAGCATCGCCGCCCCCTATACCCTCGCGTCCCGCCCCGCCAGCCCTGCCCGTCGCCGGTCACAGCGGCCACCGCCCGGGCGCCTCGTCCACATCTCGCGCCGCTCTTGGGGCCACCTCTCCGTGCGCCGCTCCGGCCATCCCCGCCTCCTCTGCACCCCGCCTGCAGCCACCACCATGGCTGCCCTGGCCACTGACCTTGCTGGCCTACAGCATCCGCTCGGGCGGTGCCGCCCGCCCCTGCGCCCGTTAGCCCGCCCGCTAAGGCCCCAGGGCCAATGACAAACGGGGCCCACCAGCCCCAGAACATTTTATAAAAAAGGAATTAATTAAAATAATATAATTAATTAATTAAGATAATTATGTAACTTAATTAATCATGTTAGTTAATCCAATTAAGCCTAATTAATTAACCTAATCACTTTAATTAAGTTGACTATTCCTGTTTAGTTAACTGTGTCAATGACAGACGGGACCCACACATCAGTTTGACCCAGTCAATGCCATGTTGACTGCTGACGTCATGCTGATTTCATGATGACGTCAGCGTCCACTGTTCTGGATAATGTTGAATTTAAATAATTAACTAAATCCTAAAAATGAATTAAATCTTTTAAAATCAATATAAAATAAACCATAGCTCAGATGAAAATACTTTGTACATGAAAGTTGCTCAGAGCGACGAGACGAATCCGGATACGGAGTCCGTTCGCCCGCCACACATCCCTAGCATAGCAAACCTGCAACATTTCACCTCCGGTTCATCTGTCCGAAAACGTGAAACACCAGGAATACTTTCCCGGATGTCTCCCCCTTCACTGGTACCACCTCCTACTGCGTTAGGGCATACCTAGCACCGCACATTGTCATGTCTTCCATCGTCATGCTTATGTTTGCTTTTATATTTATTGTTTCTTCCCCCCTCTTCTCTGGCTAGACACCGAGACCGATGCCGCTACTACCAAGTACGACTACGGTGTTGACGACCCCTCCTACTTGCCAGAGCAACCAGGCAAGCCCCCCCCCTGATCAGATATCGCCTATTCTACTCTCTACTGCTTGCATTAGAGTAGTGTAGCATGTTACTGCTTTCCGTTATTCCTATCCTGATGCATAGCCTATCCTTGCTACTACTGTTGTTACCTTTACTTGCAATCCTACATGCTTAGTATAGGATGCTAGTGTTCCATCAGTGGCCCTACACTCTTGTCCGTCTGCCATGCTATACTACTGGGCCGTGATCACTTCGGGAGGTGATCACGGGCATATACTATATACTTTACACTGTTACATTACCTGTGATACTGTTTGGAGATGGGGGCTGAAGGGGCAGGTGGCTCCATCCCGGTAGAGGTGGGCCTGGGTTCCCGACAGCCCCCGACTGTTACTTAGTGGCAGAGCGATAGGGCAGGTTGAGACCACCTAGGAGAGAGGTGGGCATGGCCCTGTTCGGCGTTCGTGGATACTTAACACGCTTAACGAGATCTTGGTATTTGATCTGAGTCTGGCTACTGGCCTATACGCACTAACCAACTACGCGAGAACTGTTATGGGCACTCGGCGTCGTGGTATCAGCCGAAGCCTTCGTGACGTCAGCAACTGAGCGGCGCGCGGCGGATTGGAACGTAAGCCTGCTCTTGTATTAAGGGGGCTAGTTCTGCTTCCGGCCGCGTATGCAACATGCAGGTGTGCTAAGGGCGATGGGCCCAGACCCCTGTGCGCTTAGGTTTAGACTGGCGTGCTGACCTCTCTGTTGTGCCTAGGTGGGGCTGCGACGTGTTGATCTTCCGAGGCCGGGCATGACCCAGGAAAGTGTGTCCGGCCAAATGGGACCGAGCGTGTTGGGAAATGTGGTGCACCTCTGCAGGGAAGTTAATCTATTCGAATAGCCATGATCTTCGGTAACAGGACGACTTGGAGTTGTACCTTGACCTTATGACAACTAGAACCGGATACTTAATAAAACACACCCTTCCAAGTGCCAGATACAACCCGGTGATCGCTTTTCTACAGGGCGACGAGGGGAGGATCACCGGGTAGGATTATGATATGCGATGCTACTTGGAGGACTTCAGTCTACTCTCTTCTACATGCTGCAAGATGGAGGCTGCCAGAAGCGTAGTCTTCGGTAGGACTAGCTATCCCCCTCTTATTCTGGCATTCTGCAGTTCAGTACACTAATATGGCCTCCTTACACATATACCCATGCATATGTAGTGTAGCTCCTTGCTTGCGAGTACTTTCGATGAGTACTCACGGTTGCTTTTCTCCCTCTTTTCCCCCTTCCCTTCTACCTGGTTGTCGCAACCAGATGCTGGAGTCCAGGAGCCAGACGCCACAGCCGACGACGACTCTTACTACGCCGGAGGTACCTACTGCTACGTGCAGCCCGCTGACGACGACCAGGAGTAGTTAGGAGGATCCCAGGCAGGAGGCCTGCGCCTCTTTCGATCTGTATCCCAGTTTGTGCTAGCCTTCTTAAGGCAAACTTGTTTAACTTATGTCTGTACTCAGATATTGTTGCTTCCGCTGACTCGTCTATGATCGAGCACTTGTATTCGAGCCCTCGAGGCCTCTGGCTTGTATTATGATGCTTGTATGACTTATTTATGTTTTAGAGTTGTGTTGTGATATCTTCCCGTGAGTCCCTGATCTTGATCGTACATGTTTGCGTGCATGATTAGTGTATGATTGAATCGGGGGCGTCACAAGTTGGTATTAGAGCCGACTGTCTGTAGGAATCCCCCTTCCCAACTCCTTGGCCGAAGTCGAGTCTAGACATTGCAAAAACTTTTACTAACATGGTTGTGTGTCTTATCGGCACACGTCGCCATTGGGTGGTAGTAGGATCTTTTATTCCTCGTCTATACTCTGGGATTCTGATCTCTCTTCTATTCGGGTTAAATGATTTTCTAAAATCTAACTTTAGGTTCTTGAAAACGCTTTCTCCCGGAGAGCCCCTTCAGTCCAGATGATCGCCGACTGCACATGAAGATTTCAAAGTTACTTTCCGATACTCTTTCGGGACTGCCCATTGGTTTTGCAATTCACTACCACCGAAATATCCCTATGAATAAATTCATACACCGTTCTTACTTAGTCCCCAGTTGCTCCTTTTATTACAAGATGCCCTGAAATACTCGTTGTTGTTCTTAGAATACTTATGCCTACTGCCTTGCAGTTCCTTACCACCGAATACCCCTACGGATAATTTCTCGCACTTATCGAGTATCCGCTCATCCCGAGTTGATTCATGTATTTCACAAAAGTCTTCGAAATGCCATTCGATCTTCCGAAAATCCCGACCAGCCTATTGCTCTTGAAATTCTTGCTTGCTTGCATTATGGTTAATCCCATAAGTCTCGTAATCAGATTGGCATCCTTGTCATTATCATTTGGGTCTGTTGATTCAGTATGTTGTGAATGCTCGCAATCCTCAATCAGGTCCTAGAATTCATCCCTCCGGCTCAGACGTCATTTTGGACATGAGCTGGTTCTCAACCAATTAAATTGCCGTTGGTTGTACCCCTATGTCTATTCAACTATTCCATCCTTAACCAGAGCATTTGCTTTGGATCCCTTGAATTGGAAATCATAAATCCTTTGTGATTGAGCTTTGAATTAGTCAATTGTTCTATCATATGATATCCTTGCATTCTTTCTTCTTCTGGTTGAGTACCGATGCTCACATCAGATCCCTTATGGACCACCAGATCCTTTGTTGGATTTTATCTGACAACGCCCTTCATATTCAATAACCTTGTGAGCCTTTCCTCGGATACATAATGCCTTTGGTAAATTGTATCCTCTGCTTTCTCAACAATGCTCTGCCTTCGAGTTTGAGCTAATTACTCCTAAAGATTGTGGTATATGTTTCTAAGATGCCCCGATGGGTTGAACATATACCTTCCTTAATTTTTGTGAACCCAAAAGTCTTCATGGGTCATAACCTTCTGGTATTCCGCCAGTTAAACTTTCAAACTCTAAACATTCTTAACTGAGAGAAGTGAATGGAAGGTTATGCATTGAGGAAGTGGGAGTCGACCTTGAACCTTTGTGTTCATGCCCATGGACACGACGTAGATCTTATCATTAGAGCTTCTCTTAAATTAATTATTCCTTGGTATAAGCTCATATTATATCTAGGATCTGGCCTTTTGCAATCGTGGTTCCGACCATGTTCTCCTTTAAATACCATTTCTCGTGCAAGTTTAAGCACTTGTCTACCTCTACTTTGGTCTGTCATCGAGTATTACCCCCTGGTATCTCAAGATTATCACGGAACTGCATAACTTCTTATGAGTTCTTCATCAAGTACTACATTCTCACTGATTCCAATTTTTCTCGGGCTCTAAGTTATTAAACACTCAAAGACACCAACAACTGAACCGAGTCCGCACTACGGTTCAACAACTTTTAGTAATCTTTCTTTACTTACGAGTTTGTAATCGATCACGTCATTTCTAGCCTGTTCGGCTACATCATTACCGTGCTAATTTTAATTGTGCTACTTGGTCCTTCTCAGAGCACAAATTTCGACGGTGAGTTAATCTTACATTGATCTTCCTCGTCATATCATTTCTCCTTGAACAGCAAACTTGATTTCGAGTTTGTGTCGTACCCTCGGTTCCATTAACCTTTCGCTTCATCATTCCTTTGACTTGATGTCATCGCTGATCTATTACATCTTCGTGGAGCCTCTCGACAAAATTTGTCGTGATCATCATCAACATCTTGACTCCTTCCTGGATATCAATTGAATTCATGATGAGAAATACCATCCTTCCCCTCGATGATTTGTGTTGTCATCGACCACTTTAATGCCTCCCCTCCAACACAAACTTGTTCGTGTTTTGTGTTATACCTTGAGTTCCTTGCTATCCAGCCTTTGTTCTTAATTACCTTGGAGTATTACCATCTCTTTTGTCAAGAATGTGGTGAGAATTTCACCACCTCTTAAAAATTCTTGATATAATAATACTTCTCGCCATCTCCATTCATTCCTTGGACCCCGTATTGTTTTTTTAACCGGAATACCGACAATTGAGCTATGACGTGTGAATTCAAAACTTCTAGCAACCCTATTGCTTTGAAGTTAATGGTCGATAGTTCATTCTTAGACTATTGGTTATGGATTCACCATTTTAACATTGATCATGCTACCTAACCCCATATTTTGGGTGCACCTTTCAACCATTGTTTAATTGTGTATGTTTTCCTCGAGCATACCTCATTATGTCATCTGATCTGACAAATGTTATCTCCTTATTCACATAGTTGTGGAAATCCATCCTTTTGGAAATCTTGAGGACTTTTCGCTGAGTCCATCAGCCTCCTCCTCGTCCTCTCCTTGGTTAAATGATGAACTCTTGTTTTGGTACTCGCTTCCATAGTTCATTTCCCGAGAATCTTACAATGACATCTTGTCAATTTGTGTTGCACCTTTTCTTCTCAGGCATCCTGAGTCCAAGGCATCCTGGCACCAATCAGATCTGAATCTTGGTCAGATATGATGATTGGGACATATTTCCAAGAGTTATAACATTGGTCTTTACATGACATGGTAAGATGATGTCATGCCTAGCACACCCGGCCGGAGGCCCTATTGTTATAGTTCCCTTTAGCAATGTTATCCATTCTTCCATGAGGAAACTGTACGACTTATTCTACAAGTTGTTCTTGATGAATCCTTCGTGTATCCAAAGTACGACCTTTGCTTGAAGACCATGTGAATGCTATCTCGAAGCATGTCTATGGTACTCCATTTTAAAACAAGAACATTTGAAGCCCAATGCTAAATGTTTCTTGCTAAATTATCCAAACACCGTTGTATGGGCAATGTCATAAAATTCTCTCCCCTACCTAAAGAGTTTACTACATTATATCCTGTCATGGATATCATGCTCTGCTCGTCCTTTCGAAGGATATACCTTTGAAATATGTGTTTAAACACATTTTCCTTTCCATTGTTCTGTTTAATCTGATAATCATATTTTTCTTTCCATTTGTTGGGCTAACGTTTCTTGTGATCTATATGATCTAAGCAGCAATATTCTCCTGCTTAGGGAAACACCTCGGTTTACAACTCTGTTAGTGTGACCCTGTTACTATTGCTGACGACATCTTGGTAACCCCCGATGGATGAGAACTTTGCCTATTGGTCCGCCTCGTTCAACGAGCAGGAAAATGGTTCTCTTCGTCCCTCGCCCTTGGCACCAACGTTGTTGCCAACATAACTGACAGGCTATCCTCTGCCATGCCTTGCTACCATGACCGTGCAATATGTCGGCGTCCTTCCTACTTTTGAACCACATGGTGGGCCCATAACCCATAGTTCCACAGGATCGAAACCTGACTCTCCTGCACCCCCCTGTTCCCAAGGTTGCTCCTCGCGTGTGGCCTCGTATGTAATTCACGAGCCATCTTCCGAGGGATCATCAAATCTAATGCCGGACGCAATACTTATTCCTGATTGCTTTGAGCCCTTTCACGCCCTATTTCAGGCATCGAATGGTTGCCTGCTCGCTCGAAACTTCCCATGAAACCTCATTACTTTGCTCTCGATATTTTCTTAAGTTTCAATTCGAGAGTTACTTTCTGCCACCTTCCCCGATGATATCGACCAGATAGTCAACCTTGTAGAGGTTCGTTCTCCCGGAATACCTCTTATTCTTTTGTAAGTACGATGGAACCCCCGAAGAAAGGACAACAACTTCACCATGATGCATTGATGCATAGGAATGGAAACATCAACAGTATGGATCGACCTCTTTGAGAAGAGCAACCAAGACCGAGAAGATTCGTTAGAATTTTGTAATTAGAACTTTCCCCCTTTCTCCCCTCTTAAATCTCGAGACGAGATTTCTTGTAGTGGAGGAGAATTGTGACTCCCGGATAATGAAGATACAGTAACCCTCTCCTAATAATGCCATGTCACCGCTGTCACTTTAGTTAATCTCGTGATGGTTCAAAAACGATTCAAATTCAAATTTAAAATAAAGACAAACAACAAAAGTTTTCAAACTTTAAAACTAAAATGTTCGAGTCGTGCTAAATAATGCAAAGGTGATTGTGGTGAAGAAACCCCACTTTTATAAAATGTTTAAATACTATCAGATGAATAAAACAGCAGCATAAATAGTTATTTAAATACCTTTTGTAATTAATAAAATGTCAAACTAAATTATTTGAGGACTAGACTTTTTGTGACAATGGCCTAAATTGAATTACTAAATTAGATGCCAAGTATATATTTTACAAAAAAAATAAAACAATAGGAAACAAAGACAAAACAGAAAAGAAAACTAACAAAAAGAAAAGAACCCCTCCGGGGCTCCGGCCTAGCAGGCCATCAACCCCACTGGGCCAACCCACCAGGCCCAGCCAACCACCCCACTTAACCCCCTCGGTCCACTGACCGAAACCCTAACCCCCACTGCTCCCCCCGATCCCCCCACTCGCAACCACTCCCTCCCCCTCGTCACACTCCTCCCTCTCGCCCTTCCTCGATCTGGATCGGGGCAACCCCTCGATCCCATCGCCCCATCGCCGCCTCAGCGTCGCCGTCACCTCCCTCGCAGAGCCGGCCCCCTCCTGTCGCCCCACCGGCGCCCCGCCGCCCGTCCAC
>NC_057795.1:324010390-324017566 GCF_018294505.1 Triticum aestivum
TCCCCTGCCCGCGCTGGCCGGTGCCCCGCGCACCCTGACACGTGCCCCGGCGCGCGAGCCCGCGCCCCTGGATCCTCGAGCGTCGTTGCCCCCTGTACCCTCGCGTCCTGCCCCGCCAGCCCTGCCCGTCGCCGGTCACAGCGCCCACCACCCAGGCGCCTCGCCCACATCTCCCGCCGCTCTCGGGGCCACCTCTCCGTGCGCCGCTCCGGCCATCCCCGCCTCCTCTGCACCCCGCCTGCAGCCACCACCATGGCTGCCCTGGCCACTGACCTTGCTGGCCTACAGCGCCCGCTCGGGCGGTGCCGCCCGCCCCTGCGCCCATTAGCCCGCCCGCTAAGGCCCCAGGGCCAATGACAAACGGGGCCCACCAGCCCCAGAACATTTTATAAAAAAGGAATTAATTAAAATAATATAATTAATTAATTAAGATAATTATTTAACTTAATTAATCATGTTAGTTAATCCAATTAAGCCTAATTAATTAACCTAATCACTTTAATTAAGTTGACTATTCATGTTTAGTTAACTGTGTCAATGACAGACGGGACCCACACATCAGTTTGACCCAGTCAACGCCCTGTTGACTGCTGATGTCATGCTGACGTCATGATGACATCAGTGTGCACTGTTCTGGATAATGTTGAATTTAAATAATTAAATAAATCCTAAAAATGAATTAAATCTTTTAAAATTAATATAAAATAAACCGTAGCTCAGATGAAAATACTTTGTACATGAAAGTTGCTCAGAGCGATGAGACGAATCTGGATACGCAGTCCGTTCGCCCGCCACACATCCCTAGCATAGCAAACCTGCAACATTTCACCTCCAGTTCGTCTGTCCGAAAACGTGAAACACCGGGAATACTTTCCCGGATGTCTCCCCCTTCGCTGGTACCACCTCCTACCGCGTTAGGGCATACCTAGCACCGGGCATTGTCATGTCTTCCATCGTCATGCTTATGTTTGCTTTTATATTTATTGTTTCTTCCCCCCTCTTCTCTCGCTAGACACCGAGACTGATGCCGCTACTACCAAGTACGACTACGGTGTTGACGACCCCTCCTACTTGCCAGAGCAACCAGACAATCCCGCCCCCCTTGATCACCAGATATCGCCTATTCTACTCTCTACTGCTTGCATTAGAGTAGTGTAGCATGTTACTGCTTTCCGTTATTCCTATCCTGATGCATAGCCTGTCCTTGCTACTACTGTTGTTACCTTTACTTGCATCCTACATGCTTAGTATAGGATGCTAGTGTTCCATCAGTGGCCCTGCACTCTTGTCCGTCTGCCATGCTATACTACTGGGCTGTGATCACTTCGGGAGGTGATCACGGGCATATACTATATACTTTACACTGTTACATTACTTGTGATACTATTCGGAGATGGGGGCTGAAGGGGCAGGTGGCTCCATCCCGGTAGAGGTGGGCCTGGGTTCCCGACGGCCCCCGACTGTTACTTTGTGGCGGAGCGACGGGGCAGGTTGAGACCGCCTAGGAGAGAGGTGGGCATGGCCCTGTTCGGCGTTCGCGGATACTTAACACACTTAACGAGATCTTGGTATTTGATCTGAGTTTGGCTACTGGCCTATACGCACTAACCAACTACGCGGGAACAGTTATGGGCACTCGGCATCGTGGTATCAGCCGAAGCCTTCGTGACATCAGCAACTGAGCGGCGCGCGCCGGATTGGAACGTAAGCCTGCTCTTGTATTAAGGGGGTTAGTTCTGCTTCCGGCCGCGTACGCAACGTGCAGGTGTGCTAAGGGCGATGGGCCCAGACCCCTGTGCGCTTAGGTTTAGACCGGCGTGCTGACCTCTCTATTGTGCCTAGGTGGGGCTGTGACGTGTTGATCTTCCGAGGCCGGGCATGACCCAGGAAAATGTGTCTGGCCAAATGGGATCGAGCGTGTTGGGAAATGTGGTGCACCCCTGCAGGGAAGTTAATCTATTCGAATAGCCGTGATCTTCGGTAACAGGACGACTTGGAGTTGTACCTTGACCTTATGACAACTAGAACCGGATACTTAATAAAACACACCCTTCCAAGTGCCAGATACAACCCGGTGATCGCTTTTCTACAGGGCGATGAGGGGAGGATCGCCGGGTAGGATTATGCTATGCGATGCTACTTGGAGGACTTCAGTCTACTCTCTTCTACATGCTGCAAGATGGAGGCTGCCAGAAGCGTAGTCCTCGATAGGACTAGCTATCCCCCTCTTATTCTGGCATTCTGCAGTTCAGTCCACTGATATGGCCTCCTTACACATATACCCATGCATATATAGTGTAGCTCCTTGCTTGCGAGTACTTTCGATGAGTACTCACAGTTGCTTTTCTCCCTCTTTTCCCCCTTCCCTTCTACCTGGTTGTCGCAACCAGATGCTGGAGTCCAGGAGCCAGACGCCACCGCCGACGATGACTCCTACTACGCCGGAGGTGCCTACTGCTACGTGCAGCCCGCTGATGACAACCAGGAGTAGTTAGGAGGATCCCAGGCAGGAGGCCTGCGCCTCTTTCGATCTGTATCCCAGTTTGTGCTAGCCTTCTTAAGGCAAACTTGTTTAACTTATGTCTGTACTCAGATATTGTTGCTTCCGCTGACTCGTCTATGATCGAGCACTTGTATTCGAGCCCTCGAGGCCTCTGGCTTGTATTATGATGCTTGTATGACTTATTTATGTTTTAGAGTTGTGTTGTGATACCTTCCCGTGAGTCCCTGATCTTGATCGTACATGTTTGCGTGCATGATTAGTGTATGATTGAATCGGGGGCGTCACACCAACCAAGGGAAATAACATCACTCTTGCCGGCTGCTTGAGCTCACTGTGCATTACAGAAGCCAAGTAATTAGCCCCCACCAGCACACACAAACTTATTTCGAACTAGCACATCAAATGGGCTGTAAATTTTCATAGGAAAGGCTGCATGACCGTGACAGATTTGGATTTTGACATTTGGGACCCGCGAGGAAATAGCCTATCCAAGGTGCTGTCGACTTACTAGCCAGTCAACAAACAATTCTGCCTACCAGCCGTTGGATTGACATCCAACATCTGTCGTGTATCTTCTATCTCTTGTCTTCTTCTTCCTCCAGCCGCCCAAACCAAACCACCCCGTCGGCTCCTCCTGCTCCCGCCTCCCATGGCTGGCTGCGCCTCCGCCGCCCTACCGTACGTACCCTCCAACATTGGCCAGTCCCTCCCTCTTTCCCCCACACGTCCTGTTATTCTCCGGTGACATCAGCCCCAACACGCACCCGCGCCCAAACCAGTCAACCCTCGTACTCCCCTCCGCCTACAACTGAACCGACGCATCTTCAGCGGCTCCTGTTTGTTCTGTCCGAGGCCTCGCCGTCGTCCTCCGCCTTGCGGCCTTGGTTCGCTCGCCGTGCGCGGTGCGCCGCCCTCTTGCATTGGCAACATCGTCAACAACCGAGAGGAACAAGGAGATGACTGTACGTGGAGAGGATGACAGTAGGGACCCACCAGCATCATGGCAGTACGCAAGCAAGTGCCTCTATAGTACAAGCCCAAAAATATGGTTCCTCCTAATGGTTGGACATCTGGGGCTCACGCCATTGTCAACGTAGTCAATAAACGAGAGAATTACACTACAAGCGGCTGACACCAGGGACCCAGCAAGTCGCGCAGTTTTTTTAGGAACAAGCAGTTGTTATTTAAACTAGTTTAAGCGACAGATCAGGGTAACAACGGGGTTGTGCGGGGGATGTGGCCCGTCTAGCCAGGGTTTTATTTATGTTTACCACATCATGAGACCAGTTGTGTTTTTTTCTTGCTAAAAATGGCTAGCCCAGTTCTATTTTTTAAAAAGAAATACCCAAACAAGGCCTACTTGCTTTATCGGTCCTGCTGGGTTGCAAATCTTTCAAGACGACGAGAGTTTCATTCGGTTTGCCCAGAAATGGCATGTACATTTTTAAAACACATCAAACCGGGAATTAGTTCCAATTCTTTTTCATTACAAGATCTTAAATTGCATTGATTTTTATGCGTGGACAATTACTTGGATTTTATATTTATATAAATTATTTTTCAAAATAGTTTGAATGTGAATCGATATTTCTAGATTAAAAATAGTTGACCGCACCGAAATATGTAAAATTTCGTATACTTTGTAACCGTGGCCACAATATGGGGTGTAATGCTAACAAAAAGAAGATGGGATCCAAAAAAATCTTAAGAATTAGCAAATGGGTTGTACATTATTAGAAATAATGGTAGATGGGATGTATACTGTTTTCCACAGATTTGATCCTGACTTGTGCGCCTACTATAGGTTGACGCATATGCTTTCATAAAAAAAGGTTGACGCACACGCAACGCCCTGTCAACTTAGTCAACACACGAGAGCAGTGACTGTTGGATGTCCATCCAACGGCTGTCGTGCTTCTTCAATCTCTGCTCTTCATGCTCCAGCCGCTCAAACAAGCGCCGGCGGGACTGCCTGCTCCCTCCTCTCGCGGCCGGCTATGATGCCGCACAGGCCTCACGGCCCCACAGTACTCCCATCGCTGGCATAGCCATCCCTCTACTCACCCACACATGTTGTTATTCTCCGGTGACGGCAGACGAACCAATAAACCCTCGTACTCCTCCGCGTGGGAAACAACTGCCGAGTATTCCTTGGCTCAGTGTCGTTCCCTTCCTAGGCCTCGCTGTCGTCCACCGCCCTAGTGCTCTCGGCGCGGCCTGGTCAACATGGTCAATGAACTACATTTATCGGAAGTGGGCTGTACATGGAGAGGCTGACAGCTGGGTCCACGGCCGCACGCAAGGAAATGCCTCCTTATTACGTGCAAAATAATGATTCCTCCACCTGACAGCTAGGACCCACAGGAAGGGCCTTTGTATTTCACGAAAAAAGGTTCCCCCCGCTGACAGGTCGGACCCACAATATGAACGATTCTAGCTCCAGTGACCGTACGATGTCCTTCCAACGGCCGTAGTGCTTCTTCAACCTCTGGTCTTCTTGCTCCAGCCGCCCAAAGCAGCGCCGGTCATGCCGCATGCTCCTGCCTCCCGTGGCCGGCTGTGCTGCCGCGGAGGCCTCATCGCCCCCTACTATTCCCACCGCTGGCTAGGCCTTGCGGTGACGGCAGCGTCACACCGCAGCCGAACCAGTGAACCCTCGTACTCCTCTCCGCGCGGGCTTCCACTATCGCGTCTTCCCTGGCTCCACATCGTCCCCTTCCTAGGCCTCTCCGTGGCCCACCGCCGTGGTGCTCTCCGCGCGGCATGGTCAATGTGGTCAAGGAACGACTTCCATCGGAAGAGTACTGTACGTGGAGAGGCTGACAGCTGGGTCCACGGCCACAACCCAGTTTTTTTGTGATTTGCCAAGTAAGTCACTTTGTCAGGCCTGTTGGGCTGCAAATCTTTCAAGACGAGGAGAGCTTTCATTCGGCTGGCCGAGAAAATGGCCCATCAGTAATGAGAAATGGGCTGTACATTTTTAAAACACATCAAACCGGCAATTAGTTTCAAATATTTTTTTATTTCAAGATTTTAAATTACATTAATTTTTTTGCGTGGAGAATTTGTTGGATTTTATCTTGATATACATTTATTTTTAAAATCAGTTTGAATGTGAGTCGAAATTTCGGGATTAAAAACAGTTCGGACCTCACCGAAATATGCAAAATTTCGTATAATTTTTTAACCGTGGCCACAATATGGGCTGTAATGCTAACAAAAAGAATATGGGCTCTAAAAAAACCTTAAGAATTAGCAAATGGGCTGTAAATTATTAGAAATAATGGCAGATGGGTTGTATGCTGTTTTCCACAGATTTGAGGCTTTTCTAAAAAAGGTTGATGCACAAGCAGTGACTGTTGGATGTCCATCCAACGACTGTCGTGCTTCTTAAATCTCTGCTCTTCCTGCTCCAGCCGCTCAAACAAGCACCGGCGGGACTGCCTGCTCCCTCCTCCCCGCGGTCGGCTGTGCTGCCGCGCAGGCCTCACCGCCCCACCGTACTCCCATCGCTGGCCTAGCCATCCCTCTACTCACCCACACCTGCTGTTATTCTCCAGCGACGGCAGACGAACCAGTAAACCCTCGTACAGTCGTACTCCCCTCCGCGTGGGAAACAACTGCAGAGTCTTCCCTGCCTCCGTTTCGTCCTCTTCCTAGGCCTCGCCGTCGTCCACCGTCGTGGTGCTCTCGGCGTGGCGTGATCAATGTGGTCAACGACCGACTTCCATCGGAAGAGTACTGTGCATGGAGACACTAACAGCTGGGTCCACGGCCGCAGCAAGGAAGTGCCTCCTTATTACGCGCAAAATAATTATTCCTCCACCTAACAGCGGGGACCCACCGGACGGGCCACCGTATTTTGCAAAAAAAAACGTTTCCCCCTGACTGCTGGGACCCACCAGCTACACCTTCGCACGCAAGGAAGTGCGTCCGGGCAAAAAAACGATTCGCCTCCCTGACAGATGGGACCCACCAGCTACATCTTCGCACGCAAGGAAGTGCGTCCGGGCAAAAAAACAAAACGATTCGCCCCCCCCGACTGCTGGGACCCACCAGCTACATCTTCACAGGCAAGGAAGTGCCTGACAGTCGGGATCCACCTGGTCGAAGCGTACATAGCGTTGTCATTCTGGTCACGAACGTGTACGTACATACTGGTCGATGTAGAGGCGCGCATGTGTCGTAGTAGAGGCGCGCACGTGTCGTAGTAGAGGCGCGCACGTAGCATGTACACGTACATACAACAGTGAGGGTGTAAGAAAGAAAATACGGCCACGTACGTACATACGGGCAGGGTCTCGAACACCTATCGTGCATACGTACATGGCTGAGTCAGAACGGAGAAACAGTGTCGTCATCGTGTTCATGGGAGCCAACCGGCTGGGTCGGAACGAAATGCGTGGTCGTGTTCATCGGGAGGGCTTGGACGGAACAAGCGATGGAAACGAGGCCTGGCGTACCGCACAATGGAGGAAACGGCCTTGTGTTCAACCGACCACATTCGAAACGGGATCCTATTGATCGGGAGGGGCCTGGCGTACCGCAAAACGGATGAAACGGACCTCCTACGGTCGAAACGGGGGTCCTGTTGATCGGGAGGGGTGTGGCATACCGCAAAACGGAGAAAACGGACCTCCTATGGTCGAAACGGGGGTCCTGTTGATCGGGAG
>NC_057795.1:324317900-324568829 GCF_018294505.1 Triticum aestivum
AAATGGATAGGCCATTCGCGGAGGGAGGCAGGGATTTGCAGAGGTGCCAGAGCTCGACTTTTTTGAAACGGAGATAAATAACATTTTGAGCGGTATACTTTCATTGTCAACATAACAACCAAGAGATCTCAATATCTTCCATGCTACATACATTATATGCGGTTCCCAAACAGAATGGTAAAGTTTATACTCCCCCACCACCAACGAGCATCAATCCATGGTTGGCCCGAAACAACGGGTGCCGTCCAACTAACAACAATCCCGAGGGAGTTTTGTTTGCAATTATTTTGATTTGATGTGAGCATGGGAGTGGGCATCCCGGTTACCGGCCATTTTCTCGTGAATGATGAGCGGAGTCCACTCATCGTGAGAATAACCCACCTAGCATGGAAGATATAGACAACCCTAGTTGATACATGAGCTATTCGAGCATACAAAACAGAATTTCATTTGAAGGTTTAGAGTTTGACACATGCAAATTTACTTGGAATGGCAGATAAATACTGCATGTAGGAAGGTATGGTGGACTCATATGGCATAACTTTGGGGTTTATGGAAGTGGATGCACAAGCAGTATTCCCGCTTAGTACACGTGAAGGCTAGAAAGAGACTGGGAAGCGACCAACTAGAGACTGACAACAGTCATGAACATGCATTAAGATTAACCAATAATGAGTGAAAGCATGAGTAGGATATAAATCACCATGAACATAAATATCATGGAGGCTATGTTGATTTTGTTTCAACTACATGCGTGAACATGTGCCAAGTCAAGCCACTCGAATCATTCAAAGGAAGATACCACCCTATCATACCACATCACAACCATTCTAATAGCATGTTGGCACGCAAGGTAAACCATTATAAACTCCTAGCTAACTAAGCATGGCATGAGCAACTATAATATCTAATTATAATTGGAAGCATGTTTCATTCATAATAGGCTAAATCAGGAACAATGAACTAATCATATTTACAAAAACAAGATAGGTCGAGTTTATACCCGCTTCTCCATCTCAATCATTTCATCATATGTCGTCATTATTGCCTTTCACTTGCACGACCGAGCGGTGTGTATAATAATAATAATAGTGCACATGCATTGGACTAAGCTAGAATCTGCAAACATTTAATTCAAAGGAGAAGACGAGATAATATGGGCTCTTGGTTAGATCAACAATAATGCATATGAGAGCCACTCAACATTTTCATCGTGGTATTCTCCTCTCGACCCCCAAAGAAAAGGAAAGAAATAAAACTATTTACATGGGAAAGCTCCCAACAAGCAAATGAAGAACGGGAAATCCTTTTGGATTTTCTTTTAATTACTACCACAAGCATGGATAGTAAACTAGCTAAAGGCTACAACTATTTTTTTAGGTTTTCTTAAGGTTTTTCAAACACACAAGAAGAAAGCAGGAAAAGAAAATAAACTAGCATGGATAGTACAATGAAAAAGTATGAGCACCAACAACTAGAATGAGTGTGTTAACATGAATGTAATGTCGTTGAGAAATACATACTCCCCCCAAGCTTAGGTTTTTGGCCTAAGTTGGTCTATGGCCACGGCTGGCCTGGCGGATATCCAAAGTCGTAGTCGGGGTTGTACTGAGATGCAACAGCTACTGCCTGGAGAGCTACTGCTTGGAGGCGAGCTGCCTCCGTCCTCCTCTCATATTCGTTCGCCTCCTCCCTGGTTATAAAATATCTCCTTTTTGCCTGAAAGTTAAAGAAAGTAGGAGCGGGGAGGGTAACATGGACAGTACGCCGTCTGGCAAAGATTAGTCGGTACTAGAGGAACTGTTCGTTCCTCTCAAGAAACTGATGGTGAACCATAGCACTATAATCTAGATAAGCAGGTGGCAACTCAATATCATTCCCATTTATGGGTACACAAAGATAATTAGCTACATGAGTTGCATAAATTCCACCAAACAAATCTCCACTTGTACCATTAAGATGCAACCTCCGTGCAACAATGGCCCCCAAGTTATATTGTTTATCACCTAATACCGCACTCTTGAGGACACTAAGATCTGGAACGCACATGTGACAAACTTCATCTTTACCGTTAATGCATCTACCTATAAAGAGAGCAAAATAATGTATGGAAGGGAAATGAATGCTTCCTATGGTAGCTTGTGCGATTTCTCTAGTTTTTCCCACAGTGATACTAGCAAGAAAGTCTTTATATTCAGATTTGCGAGGTTCACTAACATTGCCCCACTGCGGGATTTTACAAGCAAAATCCTCAAGGTCCATGGTATATGATTTATCATAGAGATCAAATAAAACAGTATGAGTATTACGCGTGGATGAAAATTTAAACCTCCTCACAAAGGAATCAGTGAGGTAGTAGTATTGTCAGCACTTATCTGACACGAAGTCCTCAAGATCAGCATTACATACATACACATCAAATTTATCCTTGAAGCCTGCTTGGACCATCAACTCTTCTGACGGCCATTCACAAGGACGCACTTGAGCTTCCCTTGGTGGTTCATCGTCCGACTCACGTATCGCGAGCCTTGGTTCTTGCTTCCTTGAGGAACCACCTTGGTACATTTTCCTAAACATTTTTCTTCTTCTGAAAAATTTCTGAAATTTTAGTGACTCAAAATAAAAGTGAACCAAACTCAAGAAGATTGATAGCAACTACTCCCACAAGTGCCTAGAGGCTATATCATGCATTAAAACTACTTTGGACCATATAAATTTGACACGCAAGCTCAAGAACAGGGTCACCTCAGCAGCAAAAATTTGCAATAAATCAAACACTAGAACAAAAACTAATTGGACCATTGGAGGAGTCACATACCGAAGGACAATCCCCCAAAGCAGTTTTGTGAATGAAGCTTTGAGCAAGGAGATCGAAAATGGCAGCAAAACAAGCTAGAACACGGGTTTGAGCTATGGGATGATTTTTTCTGGAGGAAGACGAAGTGAGTGGGTGCTGGAATAAGTGGAGGGGGTCCACGAGGCAGGGGGGCACGCCCTGTGCCCTCGTGGCCAAATGGTGGATCCCCGTGGTGTGTTCTGAGTTCCAAAAATTCTTAAATATTCTACAAAAAATCATACTTCATTTTTAGGACATTTGGAGAACTTTTATTTTTGGGGTTTTTTATTGCATGGATAATTTAGAAAACAGACAGAAAATACTATTTTTGCTTTATTTTAATCTAAATAACAGAAAGTAAAAGGAGGGTACAGAGAGTTGTGCTTTCTAACTTCATCCATCTCATGCTCATCAAAAGGAATCCACTAACAAGGTTGATCAAGTATTGTTAACAAACTTCTTCTGAATAACACAAAACCGGATAATTTTCAAATAACACTTACCTCAACGGGGATATGCATGTCCCCAATAATAAGAATATCATATCTCTTTTTGACAGTAGAAGAGGAAATTCAAAACCTCCAATAGTAATTGTTGAAAGTTTTCCAATAGAATTGATACTATGAACTTGAGGTTGTTTCTTGAGAAAGTGTATCGTATGCTCATTAACATGAAAAGTGACATTTCCTTTGTTGCAGTCAATAACAGCCCTTGCAGTATTCAGAAAGGGTCTACCAAGGATGATCGACGTACTGTCGTCTCAGGAATATCAAGAATAACAAAGTCTATTAAAATAGTAACGTTTGCAACCACAACAGGCACAACCTCACAAATACCGACGGGTATAGCAGTTGATTTATTGGCCATTTGCAAAGAGATTTCAGTAGGTGTCAACTTATTCAAATCAAGTCTATGATATAAGGAGAGAGGCATAACACTAACACCGGCTCCAAGATCACATAAAGCAGTTTTAACATAGTTTCTTTTAATGGAGCATGGTATAGTTGGTACTCCTGGATCTCCAAGTTTCTTTGGTACTCCACCCTTAAAAGTATAATTAGCAAGCATGGTGGAAATTTCAGCTTCCAGTATCTTTCTTTTATTGGTAACAATATCTTCCATATACTTAGCATAAGGATTCATTTTAAGCATATCAGTCAAACGCATATGCAAAAAGATAGGTCTAATCATTTCAGCAAAGCGCTCAAAATTCTCATCATCCGTTTTCTTGGATGGCTTAGGAGGAAAAGGCATGGGTTTCTGAACCCATGGTTCTCTTTCTTTACCGTGCTTTCTAGCAACGAAGTCTGTGTTATCATAACATTGATTCTTTGTTTGTGGGTTATCAAGATCAACAACAGGTTCAATTTCTACCTCATTATTATTGCTAGGTTAAGCATCAACATGAACATCATCATTAACATTATCACTAGGTTCGTGTTCATTACCAGATTGTGTCTCAGCATCAGAAATAGAAATATCATTAGGATTCTCAGGTGTGTCTATAACATGTTCAATAGAAGCATGCAAAGTCCTATCATTTTTCTTTTTCTTAGAAGGACTAGGTGCATCAACATTAGTTCTCTGAGAATGTTTCCCAACTCTCTTAGGATGGCCCTCAGGATACAAAGGTTCCCGAGTCATTCTACCACCTCTAGTCATAACTCTAACAACATTATCATTATTTTTATTGTTTAACTCATTGAGCAAATCATCTTGTGCTTTAAGTACCTGTTCTACTTGAGTGGTAACCATGGATGCATGTTTACTAATAAGCTTAAGGTCACCTTTAACTCTAGACATATAACCACTCAAGTGTTCAACCATATAAGCATTATGTTTCAATTGTCTACCAACATAAGCATTGAAGTTTTCTTGTTTAACAATAAAATTATCAAACTCATCAAAACATTGGCTAGTAGACTTATTACTAGGAATATCACCTTCATCAAATCTATAGAGAGAATTTACCTTTACTACCTGTGTCAGGTTATCAATACCATGTATTTCTTCAATAGGCGATAAATTCTTAACATCTTCAGCTTTAATACCTTCTTTCATAGATTTCTTTGCCTCTTGCATATCTTCAGGACTGAGAAATAGAATACCCCTTTTCTTCGGAGTTGGTTCAGGAAGTGTCCAATTATTATCATTACTCAAAATATTATTCAATAGCAATTCAGCTTGATCAACAGTTCTTTCCCTAAAAACACAACCAGCACAACTATCTAGGTGGTCTCTGGAAGCATCAGTTAGTCCATTATAAAAGATATCAAGTATTTCATTTTTCTTGAGAGGATGATCAGACAAAGCATTAAGTAATCGGAGAAGCCTCCCCCAAGCTTGTGGGAGACTCTTTTCTTCAATTTGCACAAAATTAAATATTTCCCTTGAGGCAGCTTGTTTCTTATGAGCGGGAAAATATTTTGCAGAGAAGTAATAAATCATATCCTGGGGACTACACACACAACCAGGAGAAAGAGAATTAAACCATATTTTAGCATCACCCTTTAATGAGAAAGGAAATAATTTAAGGATATAATAATAGCCGATTTTTTCTCATGAGTAAATAGGGTGGCTATATCATTCAATTTAGTAAGATGTGCCACAACATTTTCAGATTCATAGCCATAAAAAGGATCAGATTCAACCAAAGTAATTAACTCACGATCGACAGAGAAATCATAATCCTTATCAGTAACACAGATAGGTGAAGTAGCAAAAGTACGGTCATATTTCATTCTAGCATTCAAAGACTTCTCTTTCAGCTTAGCTAACAGTTTCTTAAGATCATATCTATCTTTGCAAGAAAAAAGGTCTCTAGCAGTTTCTTCATCCATAACATAACCCTCAGGCACAACAGACAGTTCATATCTAAGGGGAGAATCTTCATCATCACTTTCATCAATATTATCAGTTTCAATAATTTCATTCTCTCTAACCCTAGCAAGTTGTTCATCAAGAAATTCACCAAATGGCACAATATTATCAAGCATAGAAGTAGTATCATCATAAGCACCATGCATAGCAGAAGTGACATCATCAATAACATGCGACATATCAGAATCAATAGCAGGTGCAGGTGTAGGTGTTGCAAATTTACTCATAACAGAAGGTGTAGGACCTTGAGAAGAGGTGTCTAGAGGGGGGGTGATTAGACACTAAGTACCAAAGTTGCAGTTTTTAAGTTTCTTTAAGTTTAAGTGGAGATTAGGCACAAGTTTAACATTCACAATACATATCAAGCAAGCATGCAAGAGTATATGGGCAGCGGAAAGTAAAGCATGCAATTTGCAAGAATTTAATGGGAAGGGTTTGGAGGATTCAAACGCAATTGGAGACACGAATGTTTTTGGCGTGGTTCCGATAGGTGGTGCTATCGTACATCCACGTTGATGGAGACTTCAACCCACGAAGGGTAACGGTTGTGCGAGTCCACGGAGGGCTCCACCCACAAAAGGTCCATGAAGAAGCAACCTTGTCTATCCCACCATGGTCGTCGCCCATGAAGGACTTGCCTCACTAGCGGTAGATCTTCACGAAGTAGGCGATCTCCTTGCCCTTACAAACTCCTTGGTTCAACTCCACAATCTTGTCGGAGGCTCCCAAGTGACACCTAGCCAATCTAGGAGACACCACTCTCCAGGAAGTAACAAATGGTGCGTTGATGATGAACTCCTTGCTCTTGTGCTTCAAATGATAGTCTCCCCAACACTCAACTCTCTCTCATAGGTTTTGGATCTGGTGGAAAGAAGATTTGAGTGGAAAGAAACTTGGGGAAGGCTAGAGATCAAGATTCATATGGTAGGAATGGAATATCTTGGCCTCAACACATGAGTAGGTAGTTCTCTCTCAGAAAATATATGATGGAAGTGTAGGTTCAGTCTGATGGCTCTCTCTACGAATGAAGAGGAGGTGGAGTGGTATATATAGCCTCCACACAAAATCTAACTGTTACACACGATTTACCAAACTCGGTGGGACCAATTCAACAGACTCAGTCGGACCGATTTAGCAAATAATGTGATCGTTAGGGTTTTCGGTGGGACCGAAATGCAACTCGGTGAGACCGATTCGGTTAGGGTTAGGGAATAACGTAATCTCGGTAGGACCGATTACACAAACTTGGTGAGACGATTTTGGTAATAAGCTTTCCAGAGAGTTGGTCAGGCAAACTCGGTTTGACCGATTACAGAAACTCGGTAGGACCGATTTTGGTAATAAGTTAACCAGAGAGTTTGCATTGTAATCTCGGTAGTACCGATTGCTCAAACTCGGTGAGACCGATTTTGATAATTGACATACATAGAGAGATTACAATCCCATCTTGGTGAGGCCGAGATCCCTATCGGCAAGACAGATTTGCTTAGGGTTTGTGGTAGTGGCTATGACTTTTGGAATCGGTGGCGCCGGATAGGAAGAATCGGTGTGACCGATTTTGGCTTTAGGTTTAGGTCATTTGTGGAAGTGGGAATGTAGTTGAGGGTTTTGGAGCATATCACTAAGCACATGAAGCAAGAGCCTCATTAAGCAACACCTCATCCCTCCTTGATAGTATTGGCTTTTCCTATAGACTCAATGTGATCTTGGATCACTAAAATGTAAAATTAAGAGTCTTGAGCTTGAAGCTTGAGCCAATCCTTTGTCCTTAGCATCTTGAAGGAGTTCCCACATCCTTTAGTCCATGCCACTCCATTGTTGAACTTATCTGAAACATACTAGATAAAAGTGTTAGTCCAACAAGAGATATGTTGACATTAATTACCAAAACCACCTAGGGAGCACTTGTGCTTTCAATCTCCCCCTTTTTGGTAATTGATGACAACGTACATCAAAGCTTTAGATAAAGATATAAATAATAGCAAGTAAAGCTTTGGAAAGACATGTAACAAGCATAGGCTCCCCCTACATGTGTGCAATCATGTGAATATGGAATATAGAAGCATGTGAGAGCATAAACATGATAGAGTAGGCAATGTGTTACATGTATCTTGGCCATATGCATCAGAGCAAAGAATATTAAAGAGAATACCTTCATGCTCATGAGTCCTTCTTGCAAACAGTATGTACATCAGCAAGAATTCCTCATGCACATGATTGTGATGCATATACTTACCTTGTAGTCTTGAGTAGGCTTAGGATGAAATGAACCTGCGTAAACAAGGTTAGATAACACAGATACATCTACTAGCCAGAGCAAGCAGAAGAAACCACAAGAATACCAAGACTGGGATGACATGTAGAGAGTGAGTACTAAGTACCACATTGTATTAGACATGTGCCCAAGAGTAAAGATATGCAATGAATTTAAATGATTTCTTTCCCTTAGATGTCTTGCTCCCCCTGAATCTAACATGGGATATTGGGAGAAGATAGGGAATAGAGAATTAGAGCTGAAAAAATATGAATGATGATCAGAGCTAATGCAAATAAGCACAATAGATCATATGAACATGTCTCTCCCCTCAAGAAGACATGTGGCATCTCTCCTCTTGAACACCAAGTATCTGGCATCCTTGAGACATACTCTCTACTTATGTATTCTCTCCCCTGGAGATCTCTCTCCCTTTTGAAGATCTCTCTCCCTCTTAAGGATCTCTTTCTAAATGATAAGCTTTGATGTTCTCTCTCTCCCCCTTTGACATCAATTTCCAAGAAGGGTCTTCTGGAATCTGTCTAATGGGTTTGGTCCTTGAGACACAGCACAAAGCAATGATAAAAATGTGATGCTTATAGAGGACAAGATTCATTGAGTTGAGCTGGATCAGAAGTAACATAGAATATGTGGCAAACTGTTTTCCTGATGTGAAATCGGTGGCAGCGAGTTGTATGCTTCGATTGTACCAGAAGGATTCGGTTGGGCCGAAAATAACAAATCGGTGAAACCGAGTTCATCTCAGAGAAAACACTTGTCACCTCAGCTCACTTAGACTGGTAAGGTCTCACAAAGATTTGCAAGGAATTTACTGAAAGATGTGCAATGAACGTGATGCAGAATATGCAGAGCAAACAGAAAGAAATCTAGATGAAGTTTTTTTTGAAAGGGGAAACAAATATGCATGTGTCAAATGCAAAAACACAGAAAATAACACAAAAGAACTCCATCTAGAGATGGTCGGCGACAAAGTCACCTATATTAGAGTATATTGACTTAGGAGTCAAGTGAGATCACTTGATCATAGGTCATACTCATCGTTTAAGCTCAAAATAGGGTTGCCATTTTTCGTTTAAGCATCTTGATGTATTCACATCTTGTCGAGTTGCTTTAGCTCATGACTTGAGTAAAGCTTCTCTAAGATGGAATGACATACCTTGGTTGGTGGTGTTTTCCATGTAGTTGAACTTGTGTGAGTTGCTCAAGGTTGATGTAGCTCATCAAGAATTTGGAGCACCACTTAGAATTTAAGTCCATCTACCTACATGGGTTAGTTCTTGCAAGGAAGAGCACTTGTGTATCCAAAAATGACAATCATGAAGCTCGACATAGAATTTATCAAAGGATATGTTTGAATGGTTTCGTGCTTCCTTGTCTTCAACCACCATAGTGTAGAGACTTGGTGATGTAGAGATTGCTCAAGATGTGAGTAGATTACAATCTCATGGAATTTGATTCCACCAAGTACCTACATGGGTTAGGTAACATGCAAGATACAAATATATCCAAGACATAAGATTTCCATCATAAGAGAAACATCAAGGATTAGTCATAAGCTCATGTCTTGCATGTACCCAATGGAGTTTCTACTCCAAGTTTGAAGCATCAACGATGTCCAATTCTCCTCTTAACCTGCAAAACACTTTCTCATCAAGAGGTTTAGTGAATATATTCGCTAATTGCTTTTCGGTGCGAACATGCTTAAGATCAATGTCACCCTTAGCAACATGATCTCGAATGAAATGATGACGAACTTCAATATGCTTAGTTCGAGAATGTTGCACAGGATTATGACCAATTTTGATAGCACTTTCATTGTCACATAGCAATGGAACATGTCTCACATATATCCATAATATTTAAGAGTTTGGGTCATCCAAAGTAATTGAGCACAACATGAACCAGCGGCAATATATTCCGCTTTGGCGGTGGATAAGGATACCGAGTTTTGTTTCTTGGAGGACCAAGACACAAGAGATCTACCAAGAAATTGACAAGTACCCGAAGTGGACTTTCTATTAACCTTGTCTCCGGCATAGTCCGAGTCGGAATAGCCAACAAGATCGAAAGAGTCCCTCTTAGGATACCAAATGCCAAAGTTTGGTGTATGGATTAAGTATCTCACTATCCTTTTCACGGCCTTAAGATGACATTCTTTAGGAGCAGCTTGATATCGTGCACACATGCACACACTTAGCATGATATCAGGACGTGAAGCACATAGATATAACAATGAATCAATCATAGAGCGATAAACCTTTTGATCAACCGGTTCACTATCTTTGGTCAAATCAAGATGTACACTAGTAGGCATGGGTGTAGACATACCTTTGCATTCTTGCATATTGAACTTCTTGAATAAGTCCTTGGTGTACTTCGTTTGAGAAACAAAGGTACCTTCCTTAGTTTGCTTGATTTGCAACCCAAGAAAGAATTTGAGTTCACTCATCATAGACATCTCAAACTTCTCCGACATTAGCTTCCCAAACTTTTCACTAAAATGTGGGTTAGTGGAACCAAATATAATATCATCAACATAGATTTGGCACACAAATAGTTCTCCTTTAACCCTTTTTGTAAAAAGAGTAGAATCAATTTTCCCAATTTCAAAGCCTTTTTCAATAAGGAACTTGGTCAAGCATTTATACCATGCTCTAGGAGCTTGTTTAAGATCATAAAGAGCTTTGTGAAGTTTGTAAACATGATTGGGTTTCTTAGGATTGACAAAGACGGGAGGTTGCTTAACATAAACTTCCTCCTCTATTTCACCACTTAGAAAAACACTTTTAATGTCCATTTGGTACAAGGTGATATCATGATGATTAGCATATGCAAGTAAGATGCGAATGGACTCAAGTCTAGCAACGGGAGCATAAGTCTCACCATAGTCCATACCTTCGACTTGTGTGTAGCCTTGGGTGACGAGACGTGCTTTGTTGCGAACTACTTGTCCATCTTCATCTTGCTTGTTGCGAAACACCCATTTGGTACCGATGACGCTGTGGTTGTTGTCGGACATCTCAACCAATGTCCAAACTTGGTTCCTCTCAAAGTTATGTAGCTCTTCATGCATAGCATTTATCCAATCCGGATCTTCCAATGCTTCTTCAACCTTCATAGGTTCAATGCTAGAGATGAAAGAATAGTTTTCACAAAAGTTAGCTAAACGAGTTTTAGGGCGAGTGATTCTCCCGGTTTGAATGTCATTGTAGATTTGCTCGACGGGATGATCTTTAGCAATTCTTGCTCGAACTCGTGAAAGCTTTTGCTTGAGTCTTCATTGAACATCTTCTTCATCTTGTTCTTCTTCTTGGCCTTCTTCATTGTTGGCGTTGTCGTTCTCTTGTCGTGGTGGAGAAGGAGGTTGTCGACGTTCATCTTGATGCACTTCCTCGTTTTCTTCATCTTGGTGTGTCCCGCTTGTGGATGCTTCCGTATCAACTCTTGGTTCACCTTGTCGTTGAGTAGAAGCTTCCACTTGGACGGACGAGGTACTCTCCTTCACCTCCGTTGGACGAACCTTGCCAATAGCCAAGTCTTGAATTGCTTCCGAAGGATCTTTGTCTCCTACATCATTTGGCAATTGCTCTACCCTCGAGCCGTTAGATTCATCAAACTTCACATCTACCGTCTCTTCAACCTTTCGGGTGAAATTGTTGTAGACACGGTAAGTGTGAGAGTTTGAGCCATAACCTAGTAGGAAACCTTCATGAGATTTAGGAGCAAATTTAGAACGATGATGCTTATCAAGAATGTAGCACTTTGAGCCGAATACTCGAAAGTATCCAACTTGGGGTTTGTTACCAGTGAGGAGCTCGTATGCCATCTTGCCGAGTAGCTTGTGAAGATACAAGCGATTTGTCGCATGACAAGCTGTCTCAACCGCTTCTGCCCAAAAGTGCTTCGGCGTCTTGTACTCATCAAGCATCATTCTCGCCTTTTCGACGAGCGTCCGGTTCTTCCTCTCAACAACTCCGTTTTGTTGAGGTGTGTACGTAGCCGAGAACTCGTGTGAAATCCCTTCTTCTCCAGGAAAGGTGTACACATTTGCGTTCTTGAACTCCGTTCCGTTGTCGCTGCGAACCTTCTTGATCTTCACTTCAAATTGATTTTGGGCCTTCCTAGCGAAGTTTTTGAAGATCTTTTGGACCTGCGATTTATCATCGAGAAAGAACACCCATGTAAATCTTGAAAAATCATCAACAATAACTAGACCAAAGGAATTTCCACCGAGACTCTTGTAAGAGTTGGGACCAAAAAGATTCATGTGAAGCAGCTCGAGTGGCCTCCTTGTGGTCATGATGTTCTTCACGGGATGCCTTCCTCCAACCTGTTTACCTGCTTGACAAGCACTTCAAAGTCTATCCTTATCAAATATGACATCGTTAACTCCAAGAATATGATTTCCTTTAATAAGCTTGTCAAGGTTTCGCATACGAACATGACCTACTCGTCTATGCCATAACCAACCTTTTGAGGATTTAGCAATGAAGCAAGTTTTAGGTTGAGCCTTTTTAGTGAAATCAACAATGTATAGATCACCTCTACGCACACCGGTAAAGACCATTTTATTGTTGTCTCGACGAAACACTTGGCAATCTACTTCAGTGAATAGGACATTGAAACCGAAATCAGCAAGTCTAGATACTGAAAGTAAGTTGTATCCAAGAGATTTAATGAGCATGACATTTTGTATGGAGCTATCATGTGATATGGCCACCTTACCGAGGCCAACCACCTTACCCATTGAGTTGTCACCGAAAGTGACATACTTTCGAGGACTATCATTTTCAGCAAGCTCACGAAACATGTCTTTATCTCCGGCCATGTGATCAGTACATCCAGTATCAAGAACCCATTCCTTTCCTCTTGACATATATCCCCGAAGATTTGCCATAAGACCAAAGTGTCTCATTGCATCCTCAAGATCAAAGTCACTATCATCATCCTCATCATAGTATCCATGTTCAACATCGTCATGTGGTGGATCAAGTCGTAGAGAGGGTGATTCGTTAGAGTGAGTTTGACAATGATCTTGCCTATGAATTTTTATAGCTTCGGAAATAATATCACTAATAATACCAACATTTCCTTTGGCACGCATAAGGTTTGTAAGCTCAAATAGACGATCACCAAACATAGGATCACTAGAATTCATCTTACTCAAAGCAATAGACTCATGGAGAATTTCATCAAGATTTTTCAAGGAATAATCTGGAAATCGTTCCTCAAGAAATTTCCATATAGTGTAAGCACACTTGAAAGTAGGCAAACATCCAATCAAGTTTCTAGTCAATCCTCTAATGATAAGTTCAGCAGTTCTAAGATTCCTAATCATGTCAATTGACTCATCATGGGTAGGATGCATAGGATCAACATAAGGAGCACAAGGGCTAGCAATGTACTTGTTCAAATGATATTGATTGAAAATAACAAGCATCTCATTTTCCACTCATGAAAATACTCTCCATCAAGAATAGGCACTCTATGTCTAAGACTCCCAATAGTAGACTCATCCATCTTCCTCCAATGGTGATTAAACCAAAGCAATGGAGACCAATGCTCTGATACCACTTGTAGGACCTTGAGAAGAGGTGTCTAGAGGGGGGGTGATTAGACACTAAGTACCAAAGTTGCAGTTTTTAAGTTTCTTTAAGTTTAAGTGGAGATTAGGCACAAGTTTAACATTCAGAATACATATCAAGCAAGCATGCAAGAGTATATGGGCAGCGGAAAGTAAAGCATGCAATTTGCAAGAATGTAAAGGGAAGGGTTTGGAGGATTCAAACGCAATTGGAGACACGGATGTTTTTGGCGTGGTTTCGATAGGTGGTGCTATCGTACATCCACGTTGATGGAGACTTCAACCCATGAAGGGTAACGGTTGCGCGAGTCCACAGAGGGCTCCACCCACGAAGGGTCCACGAAGAAGCAACCTTGTCTATCCCACCATGGCTGTCGCCCACGAAGGACTTGCCTCACTAGCGGTAGATCTTCACGAAGTAGGCGATCTCCTTGCCCTTACAAACTCCTTGGTTCAACTCCACAATCTTGTCGGAGGCTCCCAAGTGACACCTAGCCAATCTAGGAGACACCACTCTCCAAGAAGTAACAAATGGTGCGTTGATGATGAACTCCTTTCTCTTGTGCTTAAAATGATAGTCTCCCCAACACTCAACTCTCTCCCATAGGTTTTGGATCTGGTGGAAAGAAGATTTGAGTGGAAAGCAACTTGGGGAAGGCTAGAGATCAAGATTCATATGGTAGGAATGGAATATCTTGGCATCAACACATGAGTAGGTAGTTCTCTCTCAGAAAATGTATGCTGGAAGTGTAGGTTCAGTCTGATGTCTCTCTCTATGAATGAAGAGGAGGTGGAGGGGTATATATAGCCTCCACACAAAATCTAACCGTTACACACAATTTACCAAACTCGGTGGGACCAATTCAACAGACTCGGTCGGACTGATTTAGCAAATAATGTGACCGTTAGGGTTTTCGGTGGGACCGAAATGCAACTTAGTGAGACCGATTCGGTTAGGGTTAGGGCATAACGTAATCTCGGTAGGACTGATTACACAAACTCGGTGAGACCGATTTTGGTAATAAGCTTTCCAGAGAGTTGGTCAGGCAAACTTGGTTTGACCGATTATAGAAACTCGGTAGGACCGATTTTGTTAATAAGTTAACCAGAGAGTTTGCATTGTAATCTCGGTAGTACCGATTGCTCAAACTCGGTGAGACCGATTTTGATAATGGACATACACAGAGAGATTACAATCCCATCTTGGTGAGACCGAGATCCCTATCGGCAAGACCGATTTGCTTAGGGTTTGTGGTAGTGGCTATGACTTTTGGAATCGGTGGCTCCGGATAGGAAGAATCGGTGTGACCGATTTTGGCTTTAGGTTTAGGTCATTTGTGGAAGTGGGAAAGTAGTTGAGGGTTTTGGAGCATATCACTAAGCACATGAAGCAAGAGCCTCATTAAGCAACACCTCATCCCTCCTTGATAGTATTGGCTTTTCCTATAGACTCAATGTGATCTTGGATCACTAAAATGTAAAATTAAGAGTCTTGAGCTTGAAGCTTGAGCCAATCCTTTGTCCTTAGCATCTTGAAGGAGTTCCCACATCCTTTAGTCCATGCCACTCCATTGTTGAACTTATCTGAAACATACTAGATAAAAGTGTTAGTCCAACAAGAGATATGTTGACATTAATTACCAAAACCACCTAGGGAGCACTTGTGCTTTCAGAAGGTGAATCAAGTGTAGAGCTAGATGGCAGTTCCTTACCTCCCCTTGTAGTTGAGGGCAAAATCTTGGTTCTTTCATCTTTCAAGTTCCTCATAGTGATCAACAGATATAAATCCCAAGTGACTCAAAGAATAGAGCTATGCTCCCCGGCAATGGCGCCCGAAAACAGTCTTGATAACCCACAAGTACAGGGGATCGCTATAGTTTTCGAGGGTAGAGTATTCAACCCAAATTTATTGATTCGACACAAGGGGAGCCAAATAATATTCTCAAGTATTAGCAGTTGAGTTGTTAATTCAACCACACCTGAAAGACTTAATATCTGCGTCAAAGTATTTAGTAGCAAAGTAGTATGGAGGTAACTGTAACGGTGGCAAAAGTAACAGTAGAAGTTATTTAGCAATCGTAACAGTGACAACGGAGAGGTAACTAAGCAAAGATCAATATGTGAAAAGCTCGTAGGAAATGGATCAATGATGGATAATTACGTCGGATGCAATTCAACATGCAACAGTTATAACATAGGGTGACACAGAACTAGCTCCAGTTCATCAATGTAATGTAGGCATGTATTCCGAATATAGTCATACGTGCTTATGGAAAAGAACTTGCATGCCATCTTTTGTCCTACCCTCCCGTGGCAGCTGGGTCCTATTGGAAACTAAGGGATATTAAGGCCTCCTTTTAATAGAGCACCGGACCAAAACATTAGCACTTAGTGAATACATGAACTCCTCAAACTATGGTCATCACCGGGAGTGGACCCGATTATTGTCACTTCGGAGTTTCTAGATCATAACACATAGTAGGTGACTATTGACTTGCAAGATAGGATCAAGAACTCATATATATTCATGAAAACATAATAGGTTCAGATCTGGAATCATGGCACTCGGGCCCTAGTGAAAAGCATTAAGAATGGCAAAGTTATATCAACATCAATCTTAGAACATAATGGATACTAGGGATCAAACCCTAACAAAACTCTCGATTCCATTGTAAATCTCATCCAACCCATCATCGTCCAGCAAGCCTACGATGGGATTACTCACGCACGATGGTGAGCATCATGAAATTGTTGATGTAGGATGGTTGATGATGAGGATGGCGACGGATTCCCCTCTCCGAATCCCTGAACGGACTCCAGATCAGCCCTCCCGAGGAAGATTAGGGCTTGGCAGTGGCTCCATATCGTAAAACGCGATGAATCCTTCTCTCTAATTTTTTTTCTCCTCGAAAGTGAATATATGGAGTTGGAGTTGAGGTTGGTGGAGTTCTAGGGGGCCCACGAGGCAGGGGGCGCGCCCTGCACCCTCGTGGACAGGGTGTGGGCCCCCTTACGCTAATTCTTTCGCCAATATTTTTTATTAATTCCAAAACATGTCTTCATGGATTTTTTAGGTTATTGCGAGAACTTTTATTTCTGCACAAAGATAATACCATGGCAATTCTACTAAAAACAGCGTCAGTCTAGGTTATTTCCAATCAAATCATGCAAGTTAGAGTCCAAAACAAGGGCAAAAGTGTTTGGAAAAGTAGATACGTTGGAGACGTATCAGTTGGGGACACAAGAGACTCTTTGTTATTTGGTTGCAAGGTTGTTTAAGAGAGACCACCTTCATCCTATGCCTCCCATGGATTGATAAACCTTAGGTCATCCACTTGAGGGAAATTTGCTACTGTCCTACAAAACTCTGCGCTTGGAGGCCCAACACGAGTCTACAAGAAGAAGGTTGCATGGTAGACATCAAGCTCTTTTGTGGCGCTTTTGCCGTGGAGGTGAGTGCTTGAAGGTATATCTTTAGATATTGCAATTGAATCTTTTAGCTTCTTGTTTTTCTCACTAGTTTGGTTTATAAAAGAAAACAAAAAATGGAATTGAGGTTACCTCATATGCTTCATTTTTAATGTCTTCCATGAAAATGGTGGAAAGGAAAATTGTGCTCAAACGTTAGAAGAAGAATGCATTAAAATGTTTGGTAGAAAATCTTTGTATGATGAGCATGATTGCAATGTTGTTAGTATGAATTCCTTGAATATCCATGATGCTAATGATATGCAAAGCCATAAGCTTGGGGATGCTATGTTTGATGAAGATGATATTTTTTATCCCCCAAGTTTTGATGAGAAAATTTATTATGATGATAGCATGCCTCCTATTTATGATAATTATATTGATGAAAGTGGGTTTGGAAGAGTGTCAACTCTAGGTAATGATCCCACTATTTTGGAGGGTGTTGAATCTTATAATATTGATAAAAGTGGATTTGGAGAGGTCATGACTTTATTTAGTAATGATTCCACTATCTTGGAAGAGGTTTCAATTGATTATGATGAGAAAGAATTTGCTACTTATGATGATTATTATGATGATACTTATCTTATAGAAAGTAGTGATAATTATTGTCATAATTTTGAATATCCCTACTGCACATTACTCTTTTAATGTGGAAACAATTTATAGTATTCAAGTTTCATATGATGCTCCCACTACTATTCATGAGAATAAATTTGCTTAGGTGGAGAGTAGTAAAATTTCTATGCATGTAGATCATGAAAAGAATGCTTTATGTGGTGGTTATATTGTTGAATTCATTCATGATGCTACTGAAAATTATTATGAGGGAGGAATATATGCTTGTAGGAATTGCAGTAATATCAAGTTTCCTCTCTTTATGTTGACAATCTTGAAGTTTTTCTTGTTTTACCTTCCTATGCTAGTTGATTCTTGTTCCCATAAATTGTTTGCTCACAAAATCCCTATGCATAGGAAGTGGGATAGACTCAAATGTGCTAGTCATATGCTTCATGATGCCCCCATTATGTTTCAATTCTTATATTTTATGTGAGCATCATTAAAATCATCATGCCTAGCTAAAAAGGCATTAAACAATAGCGCTTGTTGGGGGCAATCCAATTTTATTTTGTTCCCTTTTCCACTAAATTTATCATCTAGCCTCTGGTTAGATGTGTTTTCATGTTTTAATTTAGTGTTTGTGCCAAGTAAGACCTTTGGGATAGTTTGGAAGATTGTTGATTTGATGTTGCTGAAAAACAGAAACTTTTTCGCCCAGTACAATAATTTTCAAAAATCACAGAAGCGTGCTTTTGATATGAACTTTCTAAACAATATTTAAATACAAATTTCCCAGTCTGTCCTAATTTGCAATAATTTTTGGAGTTACCGAAGTATACAAAGTTTCTTGATTACTATAGATTGTTCTGTTTTAAGCAGATTCTGTTTTTCATGTGTTGTTTGCTTATTTTGATGAATCTATGGGTAGTATTGAGGAGTATAAACCATGGAGAAGTTAAAATACAGTATATATAACACATATATAAAATTATAATGAGTTTACAACAATACTTAAAAGTGGTTATTTGCTTTGTTTCACTAACCCATCTCACGAAGTTACGTTAAGTTTTGTGTGATTGAAGTTTTCAAGTTTTGGATGAGCTATCGATATGAGGAGAATAAGGAGTGGCAGGACACTAAGCTTGGAGATTCCCAAGGCACCCCAAGGTAATATTAAATTAAGATCCAAGCAACTAAGCTTGGGGATGCCCCGAAAGGCATCCCCTCTTTTGTCTTCAATCCATCGGTAAATTTACTTGAGGCTATATTTTTATTCACCACATGATATGTGTTTTGCTTGGAGCATCATTTTATTTTGTTTATAATTGCTTGCTACTATTTAGAATAATGTTTTGCATATTTTAGTTCAATATAAAGGTCAATTATAGCCTTTACCATGCTTACTTTGCAAGTCTATATGTTGCTGTTTTGAAAACAGAAAGTTTTCTATCATTGTCTGAATTCTTCTGGAAAGTCAGAATGTGACAAAATCTTGAATTTTTTACCCAATGAGTAACAACAAATTTTCTACAATGTGTTAATTTATTAGAATCTTTGGAGTTATGGAAGTATGATTCCTCTTGCATTCTTTACTGATTGTTCTGTTTAGACATTTTGCTGTTATGATTGCATTGTTTGCACATGTTTGCTTGTTTAATGATTCTATTTGAGGATGGGGGTATTAAATATGCAGTGGAATTTAGTATGCAATGTAAAATTATAATTTTAATGATTTTCTACAGTAGAGAATGATAAGGTTTTGCATGGATTTATACTAACTTATCTCATGAGTTCTTGTTGAGTTTTGTGTGTATGAAGTTTTTAAGATTTAGGAAAACCATGATATAAGAGGAATTAAGGAGACACAAAAGCTCAAGCTTGGGGATGCCCAAGGCATCCCAAGTTAATATTTCAATAAGTCTTAAGCATCTAATCTTGGGGATGCCCTGGTTGGCATCCCACCTTTCTTCTTCAACAACTATCGGTCAGTTTTGGTTGAGCCTAAGTTTTTGCTGTTTCACATGATATGTGCTACCATTGCAATGTCATTTTTTTGTTTTGCTTGCTATTTGAATAAAATACATTAGATCTGAAATATTTAAATGAGAGAGAGTCTTCACATAGCTACATAATTATTCAACTACTCATTGATCTTCACTTATATCTTTTTGGAGTAGTTTGTCATTTACTCGTGTGCTTCACTTATATCCTATGAGTAAATGGTTGAATGATTTGAGTATCATAAATCTGAAATTATATATGTTTCATATGTTTATCCCATGGGGAGTAATGACTACACATATAATAAGTATAGATGGTAAAATTTAATGAAAGTTAGCAAACACAACATTGGTCACTTGAACAATTCTTGAAAGAATATTGAAGGAAGAGAGATTTCACATATAAATATACTATCTTGGACATCTTTTATGATTGTGAGCCCCATGAATTATTTTCAAACTTGAGCAAATTAGTTGAAGTTGGACAAGGAAGACAATGTAATGAGTTATGTTTGGGTATATTTGTATAGAAGTTACTCCCTCCAAAAAATGTCTTACATTATGGGATGGATGGAGTATATTGTTATGGATCCTCCAACATGTGGTGCTTGCTTAGGATCTTTTGCTAGCCAAAATTTTTGTACTAAGTAGAGATACTACTTGTGCATCCAAAACCCTTAGACCCTGTTTCATGCCATGAGTGTCCACCATATCTACCTATGGATTTAATTAGATCCTTCAAGTAAGTTGTCATCGATGCAAAAATCAATAAAAATTGCTCCTAAATATGTATGATCTTTTATTGTAAGGGAAAAATAAGCGTTGTACAAACTTGTGATGGTAAAGAAATAAAAGCGACGGACAACATAATAAAGGTTGCTATCACAAAGCGCAATACAATGTGACGTTCCTTTGCATTAAGGGTTTGCACATCCAAAATTAAAAAGCGCATGACAACCTCTGCTTCCCTCTACGAAGGGCCTATCTTTTACTTTCATGTATTTACTTTTATGCAATAGTTAGTAGTATTCCTTCTTATTTCAGCCTCAATTATTCTTTAGTTGACAAGCATTATATGGTGGAGAAATATCTAAGCACATATCGCCATTCAAATATATTTGATCATGAATTATTACTGCTGACAATTATCTATATGATAAGTTGGGAGGCGAAACATTAAGCCCCTATCTTTCTCTGTGTTCAACGGATGCTATTTGCTCTAAAAATATGCTTTGAGTGTTAGCAATCATGGAAGACTATATGATAGTCGAGTATGTGGAATTTGCTAAATCAAAGCTCTTACATAGACCCTTCCTGGAAATAAGATGAATTGCAATTGTTTGATGACTAAGAACATGGTTTGTTAGTTTTCAAGAAACTTTATGGTCTATACTTTAACATGTGAATAGCTTGTTACTCGATCATGAGAAGCTTTATGAGATGAGCTACTATTTATGATATATAATGATGCTAGAAAAAGTGTTTGGAACTATCATTGATCAAATTTAAACACTATGCTAGCATTCACACTTCATAAATTATTTCTTTTATCATTTACCTACTCGAGGACGAGCAGGAATTAAGCTTGGGGATGCTGATACGTCTCCGACGTATCTATAATTTATGAAGTATTCATGCCATGTTTACAACAATTTTATATGATTTTGGTGTGATTTGATTAGAACTAACCCAGACTGACACCGTTTTCAGCAGAACTACCATGGTGTCGTTTTTTATGCAGAAATAAAAGTTCTCGGAATGGGCTGAAAATTCACGATGATTTTTTATGGACAAAAAGTGACCCCCAAAGCACAAGATTTGGGCCATAAGAGTCCCGAGGCAACAACATGGGTGTAGGGCACGCCTCCCCCCTAGGGCGCGCCCCCTGGCTTGCCGCTGCCTCGTGGACCCCCTTAACGTGAGACCGACGCAAAGAATCCCTATAAATCCCCAAACCTCCGAAAAGAAACATAGATCGGGAGTTCCGCCACCGCAACCCTCTGAGTTCAGGAAAAACCAATCTAAGCCTGTTTCGGTACCCTGCCAGAGGGGGAAATCATCACCGGAGGCCATCTTCATCATCCCAGCGGTCTCCATGACGAGGGGGGAGTAGTTCACCCTCGGGGCTGAGGGTATGTACCAATAGCTATGTGTTTGATCTCTCTCTCTCTCTCTCTCATGTTCTTGATTTGGCACGATCTTGATGTACCGCGAGCTTTATTATTATAGTTGGATCTTATGGTGCTCTTCTCTCTTTACCTTGTGATGAATTGAATCTTTTCCTTTGAGGTTTTGTTATGTCGGATTGAATCTTTGGATGTGAGAGCACTTTATATATGTCTTGTGATGGGATATCCATGGTGGCAATGGGATGTTCTATTGATCCACTTGATGTATGTCTTGGTTATCAACTTTCGAATTCCCATGGTGACATTGGGGTAATCTATGCATAGGGGTTGGTACGCATTTCCATATTCCTTTCTCCGATAGAAATCTTGGGATACTCTTGAAGTTCTTTGTGTTGGATTGAATATTATGAATCTGAGATTGTGTGATGCATATTGTATAATTGACCCACAGATACTTGTGGTGACATTGGAGTATCTAGGTGACATTAGGGTTGATTGATGTGTGTCATATGGTGTTATTTTACTAGGAACTCTAGGGCTGTTTGTGACACTTATAGGAATAGATCAATGGATTGATCCGAAAGAATAACTTTGAGGTGCTTTAGTACCCTACAAGCAATTTCATCTTATGTTCTCCGAGATAGGAACTTCGGAGTGACTCTTTGTCGCATGTTGAGGGATTGCCATATGATTTAATTATGTTATCATTGTTGAGAGAACTTGCACTAGTGAAAGTATGAACCCTAGGCCGTGTTTCCAAGCATTGCAATATCATTTTTCCTCACTTTTGTTACTTGCTAGCTTGCTGTTTTTACATTTTCAGATTACAAAAATCTAGGTTTACTATCCATATTACACTTGTATTACCATCTCTTCGTGGAACTAGTGCACCTATACAATTTACAATTGTATTGGGTGTGTTGGGGACACAAGAGACTCTTTTTTATTTTGTTGCAGGGTTGTTTGAGAGAGACCATCTTCATCCTATGCCTCCCACGGATTGATAAATCTTACGTCATCCACTTGAGGGAAATTTGCTACTATCCTACAAAACTCTATGCTTGGAGGCCCAACATGAGTCTACAAGAAGAAGGTTGCACAGTAGATATCAGATGGCAGTGGGACAATAGAAACCTTGCCAGAATGCCTTGCCGATAAGGGCTCTTGATCCTATGTGCGAGCTACATATTCCTTCATGTATCTCCGCCAACAGGTGTTGTCCATCTTCCCGGCAAATGCACTTCAATTTTGATTTCACCCATTTGGCCTCTTTCTGTACAGAAAGTTGTCCATGAGCTGGTACATACTGGATTGATGGGCTACTCTTTCATCTTTTTCTTGCTCTTAAGGGTTCTCCTATTTGAAGGAATAAGACAATCTGTTGTGCCCATGCCAGAGATTATGGCTCAACGACATGGACTCAAGACATATCTTCAGCTATGGGAGCGCTAGCTTCAACGGCAAGGACTTGAGTTACTGTCATAGCTTGCTGCTCACGGGCAAGCTTGTCATTGTTTCCGGCAACATCCTTGTTGGCAGCTTCTGGGAGCTCGGTGGAAATTACTTGTCGGTGTTCAACTTTCTTCTCTTATTCTGCCATGTTGATGGTGTTACATATGGTTGTGTCAAATGGAGCACAAAAGTTCTTGGTTCCGTAGGTAACTTGAGTGCGGCATGCTTTGACAGATCATCAAGTATACTATTTTCTGCACAAGGAATGTGCTAGGTTGCAATCCGTCAAAATGCTCTTCTAGTATCCTCACTTCATCAACATATGCTTCCATCAATGGGCTCTGATAATCTTTGTTAACTTGCTTCACAACCAACTGCAAGTCTCCTATGATGATAAGCTTCCTGGTTTCAAGGTCTGTTGTGATCCTGAGATTGACAAGCAGTCCTTCATATTCAATAGTGTTGTTTGTTGCTTTCTCCCTGGGGAAATGCATCTGAATTACATACTTGAGGTGCTCTTCGGTGGGTGCGACAAGAAGCACTCCAACACTGGCGCCTTGTAGCGAAAAGGCCCCATCAAAGTACATAATCCAATCTTGAGTTGTTCCCTTGCTGGGGAAAGAAGTCTCTGGTGTTTCTTTGTCTGGTGTTGGTGTCCATTCTGCAATGAACTCCGCCAAAGCCTTTCTCTAAATAGTTGAAGTACTTTCAAACTTGAGATCAACGCTTGATAGTTCCAATGCCCACTCCAGAATCCTGTCGGTTGCATCTGGATTTCTCTAGAGCCTTTGCATTGGAAAGCGGGTGACAACGGTAATCTGATGTGCTTGGAAGTAGTGGTGCAGCTTCCTTGAGGCCATCAAAAGACCAAAAAGCAATTTCCGCATCCCAGAATATCTTGATCTAGCCCCCTAGAGAAGGGAACTGACAAAATAAACTGGCCGCGACACCAACTTCTTCTTCTGCACTACTTGCTATTTTGCTACATCCTCTTGATCTCCAGTTGACTTGTCGGCACCAAGACTTGCTGGAGAATATTCCAGCTTGTCAATTGACAGGCTTGCATCTGCTACTTCTTCACTTTCAGCTTCCATCTCAGCCACTAGTGCAGCACTGAGCACTTGATTTGTTGCCGCCAAGTATAGCAGCAACGTTAACGGCTCTTGTGGCATTGGTGCAACCAGTGTTGGCGCAGAGGATAGGTACCTCTTCAAATCCTGTAGTGTGGCCTTAGCTTCCGGAGTCTGTTTGATTGGACCCGTCGTAGGGCACGCTCGGCAGATTTGGAGATGAACCTGCTTAATGTAGCAATGCAGCCGGCAAGGTGGCACACATCATTGACGCGCTTCGGTGCTTCAACCTACTCAATGGTTTGATCTTGTCAGGATTTGTTCAATTCCACGTTGAGACACAAAGAACCCGAGAAGCTTGTTGGATGGAACGCCAAACACACACTTCTCGGGATTGAGCTTCGGATTGATCTTGCATAGATTTGCAAATGTCTCTTCTAGATCTTGTATAAGTGTTGCTCTGTCCTTGGTTTTGACCACTTTGTCATCCATATATGCTTCCACATTTTTGTGCAGCTGGGGCTCAAAACCAATCTGGAGCACTCTTGCAAAAGTGGAACCAACACTTTTCAATCTGAAAGGCATGCGTATAAAACAATACGTGCAACATGGAGTGATAAATGCGGTCTTATCTTCATCTTCCTTGTACATGAAAATCTGATGATTCCTAGAGTAGGCATCAAGAAACAACAGCAAGTCACACCCGACAGTGGAGTCAACAATCTGGTCAATGCGCAACAAGGGAAAATGATCTTTTGGACAAGCATTATTGATATCAGTATAGTCAATACAAAGTCTCCATTTGTTGTCTGCCTTGTGCACTACAACTAGATTAGCCAATCACGTTGGATGGAGCACTCCTGTGACTAAGCCTGCCGCTTCCAACTTCTTGATCTCCTCGGTAATAAAATTTTGTTGTTCCAAAGCTTGCTTTCTCACCTTCTGCTTGGCGGGTCACGCGTGGGGACAAACAACAAGGTAGTGCTCAATTACTTCCCTGGAAACACCGGGGATATCATATGGTTGCCATGCAAACACATCGACGTTCGCCCGTAGGAAAGCAACAAGCGTGTTTTCCTATTTGTCATCAAGGGTGGAACTTATGGTGAATGTTCCCCCTATTCCATCCACCTTGGTGGGCACCTTCTTGGTTGCCGGTGGAGCTGCCTTTGGTTTCTTGCTCTTGCCAGTAGAGCTCTCAGGCACGTCCTCAACAGGAGCGCAACACTCCCAAGAGGTGCGCTTGCTGGAGTCCTTGTTAGAGGTCTTGCCGATCTTCTTGCTGTTCTCCCCCCGGGGAGCTTTGTCGGCATGAGAAAGTGGCTTGCCGGCGAATGCTGCTACTACCTCCCAGTAGAGTTGATCAGTGCACATTAGTGCACCTTCTTGTTAGAATGGATGGTGATGACGCTCATTAGCCCTGGCATCTTTAGTGTGTTGTAGGCATAGTGAGATGCTGCCATGAATTTTTCCACCGTCGGGGGCCAAGAATTCCATTGTACGACGACAGAATCTTAACAACATCAAAGACAATCTTCTCCGTCCTGTAGTTGAGCTCACTGCCAAATGTCACCGGCAGTGTGATCTTGCCCTTCGGCTGACTCCTTCCTAGATTGATCCCCTGGAATGTACCCGTTTTCTTGAGATCTTTCATCTGAAATCTGCAGTTGCTTGATCACATGTGGTGAGATCAAGTTCGGACCAGCCCCATGATGTCTACTATGCAACCTTCTTCTTGTAGACTCATGTTGGGCCTCCAAGCATATAGTTTTATAGGACAGTAGCAAATTTCCCTCAAGTGGATGACCTAAGGTTTATCAATCCGTGGGAGGTGTAGGATGAAGATGGTCTCTCTCAAACAACCCTGCAACCAAATAACAAAGAGTCTCTTGTGTCCCCAACACACCCAATACAATGGTATATTGTATAGGTGCACTAGTTCGGTGAGTAGATGGTGATACAAGTGTAATATGGATGGTAGATATAGGTTTTTGTAATCTGAAAGTATAAAAACAACAAGGTAGCAAGTGGTAAAAGTGGGCGAAAACGGTATTGCAATGCTAGGAAACGAGTCCTAGGGTTCATATTTTCACTAGTGCAAGTAATCTCAACAATGATAACATAATTATATCATATAACAATCCCTCAACGTGCGATAAAAGTCACTCCAAAGTTCCTATCGTGGAGAACATAAGATGAAATTGCTTGTAGGGTACGAAACCACCCTCAAGTTATTCTTTCTGATCAATCCATTGAACTATTCCTATAAGTGTCACAAAAAGCCCTAGAGTTCGTACTAAAATAACACCTCAAGAAACACATCAACCAAAACCTTAATCTCACCTAGATACTCCAATATCACCACAAGTATCTGCGGGTTTGATCATATGGTATGCATCACACAATCTCAGATTCATCTATTCAAACCAACACAAAGAACTTCATAGAGTACCCCAAAGTTTCTACAAGAGAGTCAAGACGAAAACGTGTGCCAACCCCTATGCATAAGTTCACAAGGTCACAGAACCCGCAAGTTGATCACCAAAACATACATCAAGTGGATCACGTGAATATCCCATTGTCACCATACATAAGCACATGCAAGACATACGTCAAGTCTTCTCAAATCCTTGAAGACTCAATCCGATAAGATAATTTCAAAGATAAAACTCAATCCATTACAAGGTAGAGGGGGAGAAGCATCATAAGATCCAACTATAATAGCAAAGCTTGCGGTACATCAAGATCGTGCCAAATCAAGAACACGAGAGAGAGAGAGAGAGAGAAATCAAACAGATAGCTACTGGTACATACCCTCAGTCTCGAGGGTGAACTACTCCCTCCTCGTCATGGAGAGTGCTGGGATGATGAAGATGGCTACCGGTGATGGATTCCCCCCTCCAACAGGGTGCCGGAACAGGGTCCCAATTGGTTTTTTTGGCTACAGAGGCTTGCGGCGGCGGAACTTCCGATCTAGGTTTATTTCTGGGGATTTCTATATTTATAGGAATTTTTTGCGTCAAGAACAAGTCAGGAGGGGTCCACGAGGAGCCCACAAGACCGGAGGGTGCGCTCAAGGGGTAGGGCGCGCCCTCCGCACTTGTCAATGCCTCGTGGCTCTTCTAGCCCAACTCTTTTGCTTCAGGGGCTTCTTCTGGTCCATAAAAAATCACCGTAAATTTTCAGGTCATTTGGACTCCGTTTGGTATTCCTTTTCTGTAAAACTCAAAAACAAGGAAAAAACAGAAATTGGCACTGGCACTGGGCTCTACTTTAATAGGTTAGTCCCAAAAATCATATAAAATAGCATATAAATGCGTATGAAACATCCAAGATAGATAATATAAGAGCGTGGAATAATAAAAAATTATAGATACATTGGAGACATATCAAGCATCCCCAAGCTTAATTCATGCTCGTCCTCGAGTATGTAAATGATAAAAACAGAATTTTTGATGTGGAATGCTACCTTACATATTTATCCATGTATTTTTTCTTTATTGTGGCAAGAATATTCGGATCCATAAGATTCAAAACAAAAGTTTAATATTGACATAAAAAAATAATACTTCAAACATACTAATAAAGCAATTATGTCTTCTGAAAATAACATGGCCAAAGAAAGCTTATCCCTACAAAATCATATAATCTAGCTATGCTCCATCTTCATCACACAAAATATTCAAATCATGCACAGCCCCGATGACAAGCCAAGCAATTGTTTCATACTTTTGATGTGCTCAATCCTTTTAAACTTTCACGCATTACATGAGCGTGAGCCATGGACATATCACTATAGGTGGAATAGAATATAGTGGTTATGGAGGAGACAAAAAGAAGGGGATAGTCTCACATCAACTAGGCGTATCAACGGGCGATGGAGATGCCCATCAATAGATATCAATGTGAGTGAGTAGGGATTGCCATGCAACGGATGCACTAGAGCTATAAGTTTATGAAAGCTCAAAAAGAAACTAAGTGGGTGTGCATCCAACTTGCTTGCTCATGAAGACCTAGGGCATTTGAGGAACCCCATCATTGGAATATACAAGCCAATTCTATAATGAAAAATTCCCACTAGTATATGAAAGTGACAAAATAAGAGAATCTCTATCATGAAGATCATGGTGCTACTTTGAAGCATAAGTGTGGTAAAAAGATAGTAACATTTCCCCTTCTCTCTTTTCTCTTGTTTTTTATTTTGGGCATTCTCTCTTTTTTGGCCTATTTTTTCTATATTTTTTTATTTTTCGTCCTGAGTCTCATCCCGACTTGTGGGGGAATCATAGTCTCCATCATCCTTTACTCATATGGGATAATGCTCTAATAATGATGATCATCACACTTTTTTATTTACTTACAACTCAAGAATTACAACTCGATACTTAGAACAAAATATGACTCTATATGAATGCCTCCGGCGGTGTACCGGGATGTGCAATGAATCAAGAGTGACATGTATGAAAGAATTATGAATGGTGGCTTTGCCACAAATACGATGTCAACAACATGATCATGCAAAGCAATATGATAATGATGAAGCATGTCATAATAAACGGAACGACGGAAAGTTGCATGGGAATATATCTCGGAATGGCTATGGAAATGGCATAATAGGCAGGTATGGTGGCTGTTTTGAGGAAGGTATATGGTGGGTGTAAGGTACCTGCGAAAGTTGCACGGTACTAGAGAGGCTAGCAATGGTGGAAGGGTGAGAGTGCGTATAATCGATGGACTCAACATTACTCATAAAGAACTCACATACTTATTGCAAAAATCTATTATTTATCAAAACAAAGTACTGCACGCATGCTCCTAGGGGGCTAGATTGGGAGGAAAAGACCATCGCTCGTCCCCGACCGCCACTCATAAGGAAGACAAATCAAAAAATAAATCATGCTCCGACTTCATCACATAAAGGTTCACAATACGTGCATGCTACGGGAATCACAAACTTTAACATAAGTATTTCTCAAATTCACAATTACTCACTAGCATGACTCTAATATCACCATCTTCATATCTCAAAACAATCATAAAGAATCAAACTTCTCACAGTATTCAATGCACTTTATATGATTTTTTATTATATCCCTCTTGGATGTCTATCATATTAGGACGAAATTCATAACCAAAGCAAATCACCATGCTTTTTAAGACTCTCAAAATAATATAAGTGAAGCATGAGAGTTCATCAATATCTTCAAAATAAAACCACCGCTGTGCTCTAAAAAGATATAAGTGAAGCACTAGAACAAATGATAAACTACTCCAAAATATAAAAGTGAAGATCAATGAGTAGTCGAATAATTGTGCAACTACGTGAAGACTCTCTAACATTTAAGAATTTCAGATCTTAATATTTTATTCAAACAACAATCAAAGAAAAATAACATGACATTGCAAGGATAGCAAATATCATGTGAAGAAGCAAAAACTTAGGCTCAACCAAAACTGACCGATAGTTGCTGAAGAAGAAAGGTGGGATTCCAACTAGGGCATCCCCAAGCTTAGATGCTTGAGACTTCTTGAAATATTAATTAGGGATGCCTTGGGAATCCCCAAGCTTGAGCTTTTGTGTCTCCTTAATTCTTATCATATCATGGTTTCCCTAAATCTCAAAAACTTCATACACACAAAACTCAACAAGAACTCATGAGATAAGTTAGTATAAATCCATGCAAAACCTTATAATTCTCTACTATAGAAAATCATTAAAATTTTAATTTGACATTGCATACTAAATGCCTCTACATATTTAATTAATTCCTATCCTCAAATAGAATCATTAAACAGGAAAACATATGCAAACAATGCAAACATAACAGCAATCTATCTAAACAGAACAGTCTGTAAATAATGCAAGAGGAATCATACTTCCCTAACTCCAAAAATTCTGAAAAATCACCACACTGTAGAAAATTTGTTGCTACTTATTGTGTAAAAATTTCAAGATTTTGTCATGTTTTGACAATTCACCAATATTCAAAACATAACAACAAACTTTCTGTTTTCAAACAACAACATAAAGACTTGTAAAATAAGCATGGTAAAGGCTATACTTGACCTTTTTATTGAACTAAAAGATATAAAACATGTCTATGAATAACAACATGCAAATATAAACAAAATAAAATGATGCTCCAAGCAAAATATATATCATGTGGTGAATAAAAATATAGCCTCAAGTAAGGTTACCGATGAACAAAGACGAAACAGGGGATGCCATCCGGGGCATCCCAAAGCTTAGTTGCTTGGTTGTACTTGAATATTACTTTGGCGTGCCTTGGGCATTCCCAAGATTAGGCTCTTGCCACTCCTTGTTCCTTAGTCCATCAAAACTTCACCCAAAACTTGAAAACTTCACAACACAAAACTCAACGGAAAATCTTATGAGATCCGTTAGTATAAGAAGATAAATCACCACTTAGGTACTGTTGTGAACTCATTCTAAATTTGTATTGGTGTTATATATATTGTATTCAAACTTCTCCATGGTTCTTACCCTCCGATACTACCCATAGATTCATCAAAATAAGCAAACAACACATACAAAACAGAATCTGTCAAAAACAGAACAATCTGTAGTAATCTAGAAACTTTCCATACTTATGTAACTCCAAAAATTCTGAACAATTAGGACAACGTAGAATATTTGTATAACAATCTTGTGTGAAAAATTCAGATCAAAATCATGTTTCAGTGAATTTCCAAACTTCCTGGACTTAGCGCAAAAGTTTCTGTTTTTGCACAGAATCAAGTCAACTATCATCCACACTATCCCAAAGGCTTTACTTAGCACTTTATTGAAACAAAAGCTATAAAACATGATTATTACAGTATCTTAATCATGTGAAGACACAAAAACAGTAAGGGTAAATATTGGGTTGTCTCCCAACAAGCGCTTTTCTTTAATGCCTTTTTAGCTAGGCATGATAATTTCAATGATGCTCACATAAAAGATAAGAATTGAAACATAATGTGAGCATCATGAAGCATATGACTAGCACATTTAATTCTAACCCACTTCCTATGCATAGCGATTTTGTGAGCAAACAACTTATGGGAACAAGAATTAACTAGCATAGGAAGGTAAAACAAGCAAATCTTCAAAATTTTCAACATATAGAGAGGAAACTGAATATTATTGCAATTATTACAAGCATATATTCCTCCCTCATAGTAATTTTCAGTAGCATCATGATTGAATTCAACAATATAACCATCACATAAAGCATTATTTTCATGATGCACAAGCATAGAAATTGTATTACTCTCCACATAAGCAAATTTCTTCTCATGAATAGTAGTGGGAGCAAGCTCAATAAAATAACTATCATGTGAGGCATAATACAATTGGAAATTAAAATCAAGATGACAAGTTTCATGGTTATCATTATTCTTTATAGCATACATGCATCACAATAAACATCGTAGATGTAACATCCCAATTTTCAATTTAGATGTTATACATAGATCATCATATGCATATCATATTTATTCTTGCATTTTGTTGTGATCCTAGAAACCTTAAGCAACCCAAGGACCCAAGGAGAGAGTTGGAGGTGTCACAAAATTCATATTTGAACTTATTTCAAATTTGAAGAGAGGATCAATTTGATTTTAATATTTTTCTCTCCAATTATTTACAATATTAAAAATAATTGAGAGAAGATAATGTGACTTCTTCAACCTAAGAGAAATATTGGAGAAAGAATTTTAAAATGAAATTATTATTTTATTGGTATTTTATTTGCTATTTTATTTGAATTATTAAAAATATTGCATTTTTGAAAATTGCATCTTAGTCCAGAAAGATGTTCATCTTGTCCTAAATATTAGGTTTGGACGGTGAAAATTGTTTTTGGATTTTTAGAATTTTTTATATATTTATTTAGGATTTTTTTCTTTCGCCGCGAAATTGTTTTTAAAAAAACTTCCGGGCGGACTAGGCCGCAGCCCAGCCGGCCCAACGCGCGCCACCACCGTCCTCCGAGCGGGAGGAGTCCCGCTTGTCGCCGCCGCCGCCGCCAGGGGAGTCCAGCTCGGACTCCCGAGGTTTGCCCCCTCGCCCAAGCAGCCACCCCCCTTATTTATATACCCCCGCCACCACCACCTCCTCTTCCCCAAGCCGCAGCGCCGCCGCCGCCGATCCCGAGCGCTACCGCCGCCCCGCGCTGCTGCCGCTGCACCTCGCCGACGCCCTGTGTCGCCGCCCATCGCAGCCGCCGCCGCCGCCGCCGCCGAGCCGCCGCTGTTGACCGCCGTTGTCGAACCGGTAAGAACCGGTCGGTTCTTTAGTTTATTTCCGGTTTAGTCGGTTCAGTAGATTAGATCGGTTTTTTAGGTTTACTTATTTAACGAATGTCCGTTCGTTCATTCGTTTTAACAGACGGTTTTTGCCAGATTAGTTCTATTAGCGAACGTTCGCGCCGTAGTCTTTTTCTTTTTAGTTTATTTTCGGCCAAGGACCTATCTGCGAATAGTTTTCTCACGATTTAGCCCCTGATCTTAAAACTAGAGTAACTATTTACTCGTTTATCCAAATTAGATGAAACCAACGCCTAAATCTTCGTGTCGTTCTGTTCTTTCTAGTTAACCAACTTGACTGTAAAATTTGAGTTTAGTTCAGATTAGTAAACGATCTTGTTTCATTTCTTCGATTGAGTTGTTTCTTTTTGCAAATCATAGCTAATCACTTGTACCTATTGTTAAGATCCAATCCACATGATAATAATGCTCTTAGGTTTTACTTCTTGTTAGTCTAAGTTGTTTGCTTGTTTCGTTTTTTGATTTGGATCTTTTCTCGATTTTCTTGTTGTTTCGTATGACTGATTGCTTATGTATGCTATTGTTTGTCTATGCTAGATTACCCGGAGTGCGAAGCTTGTTACTACGAATCTCTAGAGTTTGAAGATTGTCAGCAAGGCAAGTTACACTTTGATCATACTCTTCTATACCCAGTTTTTACTATGAATTAGTATCACCCCTCAAACAATTGCATGAGTAGGATTGGGAACATGTGGTTTTGGTTGTAGTACTTGATGTAGGAATCTAATACCTTTTGATCACCCCGGGAATATATGTTATGCTTATTTTATTGCTTAGACATGCTCGTAGACGGGGATTGGGTCGTGATTTACACATGGAAGTTTGAGAGTCATTAATCTTGGATAACATTAAGGTGGCAACTTTAATATACATCTGGGTAGATTGATTGAGGCACCTGGGGAACCCAGTGTTGCCTATTTAAGGAAATCCCGGAGTACCCGTGTGATTTTTCCTTCGGTTCACCACTCAGGCTCAAAGGGATCATAAGATTGTTCATGCTAGAAACTTATGTGTGCAGCCACAAGCCATTATGGGCTCTGGCATAGTTGAGTAAGTTGCGTGAGCTCCCGAAGAGATGGACTAGCAGATGTAGGGGAAAGTAGGTGTACCGGTCTGCTCGGAGTAGAGATTTAATGCTTCAAAAAGACTATGTCTCGATATACGATCATGGATGCGGTTGAGTCTTGTGGGGAAAAGTGTGCAAACCTCTCCAGAGTGTATAAACTAATCATGGTTAGCCATGTCCCCGGTTATGGACATCTTGAGTATCTGGTACTTGAATTATTGATTTCATCTCATCACTTTACTTAATGAACTTATTGGGTTAATGATGATACTTTTAATTGGGATTTGAGTTGGGGTTACCTTCTCAAATATTGAGAAACTTGGGAGGAGTTAAATAAAATTTATTACTTTGTTGTAGAGAAAAACTAGCTTTATGCAAAATCATAAACTTAGAGCCTCCACCAGCCAAATATTGCATGTAGATATAGTTCTTGCATTTCATTGCTTTATAGTGTAAATCTGCCAGCATATTCAATGTACTAACCTACACGGCTGCAACGTCTCATGTTGCAGACTGCTCAGACGATGAATAAGGTGTGATAGGTTGTTGTTTTGCACTCAGCTATGCCATTGGAGTTGATGGACTCATTTACCTTCGAAGCTTCCGCGGTTATTTAGTTTAGATGGCCTTCAGCCATCATATTTTGTGTAATCATACTCTTTATGAGGACTCGATGTAGTAACTGTGTGATTGAACTCTGTTATAATTCCTCGAGTACTGTGCGTGTCAGCATTACTGATCCAGGGATGACACTGATGCACAGAGACTTCGGTCCATTTGGATCGTGGTCGCTACAAGATGGTATTAGAGCACACGCTGACTATAGGACGCGACCAGTAGAATAAGCCATAGGATTTCTCTTCTCTACTCATTTCTAATTCTTCTCTATTTCTACTCTATAGATGGCAGACCCCAGGAACAAGTTCACTCAGCCGGATGACGACACCCCTTTCAGACAACACTTGAAGGAAGTCACTAAGTACCTGAACATCGGACTACCAAGCTTCACGGGACTTTCTCTACAATAGTACCGGAAGAGGAGCACTGGAAGATCAAAGTCTGGGTACCTGTGAGGACATTTGCGCCAACAATGGAGCCTATTGATTTCTACCTGGATGCACCAAGCTGGAGTTTAGGAAAGAGCATGACAACCCATATCACCTTTGGAAGCATATGTGAAGTGTATCACAAGGAGCTGGAGAACACCATTTATTAGATATGTGGCCGCCGAGACGAAGAATGGGAGATGATTCGTACCAAGAGGGATGGATCAATTGCAACCTACATTCAAGAGATGGGACATCATATTTGTCGACAAGAGAATCAACAAATTATCCACATGAAGACGATCAAGAAGCTAATGAAGAGAAACAACAAGCTAGAAGAGGAACTCAAGTCTACACCCGATGGTTATGAGGAAGAGATTGTCGTACTACTAGAGAAGCATGAAGACCTGAATAGGAAGCTAGGACTACCAGTGGAGAATCACAAGCGAGAACTAGCAAAGGAGATCCGTTCGAAGGACTACATCATCCTGGATGACATCGGCACGGATAGTGATGCAAGTGATGATAGTGAAGACGACTACGTTGATGAAGCTGGAGCAGATATTATGGAGTCTTCCTCTGATAAAAATTTCTAGATGACCACCATGTAACTAGTAGTATTCGTCCAAGTAGTTTAGCAATGATTGAGTTTGTTATCATAGGTTAGATCATTTTTTTGAATCTTGTGTGCTATTGATTGAAGTGAATTGATTGTGTTTGTCTCATGAGCATATGGGTAGTGAATCTCTCTTAGACCTCATTTCTATTCTGTTTTCTCACCCCTTCTAACCCATCAGATGCCTCCGAGACGTGACAATGGACTTGCATTCCCACAGGAGCTCACTCAGTTGATCCAGCAATAGAATGCCTTGATGCAGATACTAGTTCAGAACCAGAACCAAGGCAACAACAACAACCCACCGCCACCACCCCCTGTTGACCACCTAGCCCGTTTTCTAAGGTTGAATCCGCCGGTGTTCTCTAGTAGCACCGAGCCGATAGTTGCCGATGATTGGCTCTGCAAGATTGGAAGAGTGCTGACCACTACAGGATGCACAGATGCGGAGAGAGTGCGCTTTGCTGCACATCAGCTTGATGGACCCGCAACATCTTGGTGGGAGAATTTCACCGCCACTTACCCCATTGATACTGTTACATGGGATCAGTTTCAGCAGGCTTCCCGCACTGCCCATGTTTCAGCGGGAGCTACGAGCATGAAGAAGCGCGAGTTTCACAACTTGCGCCAAGGAGGGCATACAGTGGGCCAGTATGTGGATGAGTTTAGCGAGTTAGCACGCTATGCCACCGATGATGTAGCCACAGATGCCGCTAAGCAGGAGAAGTTTCTTGAGGGACTCAACGATGAGCTGAGCATGCAGTTGATAGTGGCAACTTTCAACAACTACCAGGAGTTAGTAGACAGGGCCCTCATGATTGAAGGAAAGCAGCAACTGATTGACAATCACAAGAGGAAGTATGGACAGGGGAGGTACACTTCTGGAGCTCAGCAGAAGCCCCGCTATTCTCCGTACTCAGGAGGACATACCCGCAACCATGGAGGCCATAACCATGGAGGACATACACACAATGGAGCAAGTTCTCACAACCACAGTGGCCCCAAGAATGGCAATGGGAACGGAGGAAGCAGCAGCCAGAACCGTTCCAACCCTGCACACCAGCCAAGAGGGATCTGAGCCACATTACCTGTTTCAAGTGCCAGAAGACCGGACATTATGCCACTGAATGTCCTGAAGCAAAGAATGTAAATGGCAATGGAGGTTCCGCAAAGAAGCCGAAACCCTTCACCAAAGGTCAGGTGAACCACGTCAGTGTGGAGGAGATTGAGGATCAACCCGATGCAGTTATCAGTAAGTTTTTGATTAATGCATTTACCGCACTTGTTCTTTTCGATACTGGTGCATCGCATTCATACATATTAAGGGGATTTGTGGATAAGTATAAATTGCCAACCATATCCCTTAAGTCACATATGTTAGTGAGTTCCCCAGGAGCGGAGTATATGGCTAGTAGGGGATGCTATCAGTTGCCAGTAACCATAGGTAGACATGTTTTCCCACCGACCTGATCGTCATGGTGTCACAAGGATTGGATGTAATACTAGGCATGGATTGGTTATCCAAGTTTGAGGGAAACATCGATTGCGCCAGTAAATCAATTCTTCTCACAACCCCAGAAGGAAAGAGGATCAAGTATGTATCCCGGCATGCGCCAAGGAGAACACAGGTGAATTCCTTATCAAGAGTTGTTCAAGAGGAAGTACAGTGGTGAAGGAGTATCCCGACGTATTTTCGGAAGAGTTACCAGGCATGCCACCGGATCGAGACATTGAATTTTTGATTGAGTTATTGCTAGGCACCGGGCCAATATCCAAGAGACCATATCAGATGCCCGCACAAGATCTGGAGGAAATTAAGAAGCAGATTAAGGAGTTACTGGAGAAAGGTTACATTCGACCAAGTTCATCACCTTGGGGAGCCCCAGTGCTTCTAGTGGAGAAGAAGGATGGATCTTTAAGGATGGTTGTTGATTATCGCGCGCTTAATGAGGTGATGATCAAGAACAAATACCCTCTGCCGATGATCAATGATTTGTTTGACCAGTTGCAAGGAGCTAAAGTTTTCTCCAAGATCGATCTTTGATTAGGTTATCACCAGTTGAAGATCCGAGAGCAGGATATACCTAAGACGGCCTTTACCACAAGGTACGGGCTATATGAGTATAGTGTTATGTCATTTGGTTTGACTAATGCACCTGCCTATTTCATGAGTATGATGAACAAAGTGTTTATGGAGTTTTTGGATAAGTTCGTCGTGGTGTTCATTGATGACATATTGGTCTACTCGAAGAATGAAGAAGAGCATAAGGAGCATTTGCGTTTGGTTCTTGAGAAGCTCAGAGAACACCAGTTGTATGCCAAGTTCAGCAAATGTGAATTTTGGTTAAAGGAAGTTGGATTTCTCGGACATATATCCAGAGAAGGAATAGCAGTAGACCCTACCAAGGTTGCTTCTATCACTAAGTGCTTCTATCACTAAGTGGTTGGCACCCACATCAATATGCCACCGGAGATTTATTGATAAATTTTTCAAGATTGCAAAACCCATGACGGAGTTATTGAGGAAGGAGACCAAGTTTAAATGGACTGAGGATTGTGAGGCCAGTTTTTAGGAGTTGAAGAAATGTTTGGTTACATCCCCATTGTTGATTCTCCCAGACCAACGTAAGGATTTCCAAGTATATTGTGATGCTTCATGTCGAGGACTTGGAGGTGTGCTTATGCAGGAAGGAAGAGTTGGTTCATATGCCTCACGACAGCTTCGACCTCATGAGCTGAATTACGCTATGCACGATTTGGAGTTAGTAGCCGTAGTGCATGCGTTGAAGACATGGAGAGACTTTCTCATTGGAAACCATTGTGATGTATACATAGATCATAAGAGCTTGAAATACATCTTCACGCAGAAGGAGTTGAACCTCAGGCAAAGGAGATGGTTGGAGCTCATAAAGGATTACGACATGAGATTGCATTATCATCCCGCAAAGGCCAATGTCGTAGCAGATGCGTTGAGCCGCAAGAGTTATGTTAACACGCTAATAACCAGAGGATTGCCAAAGGAGTTAGCAGATGATCTTCGAGAGTTATGCTTGGAGATAGTTCCGAGAGGTTATGTTGCAACATTGGAAATCCAGTCCACCTTGTTGGTTAAGATCAGAGAAGCCCAGAAGACTGACAAGGAGATTGCTGAGATAAAGGAAAGGATGAACGAAGGAAAGGCTAAAGGATTTCGCGAGGATGAGCACGACACCTTATGGTTTGAGGATCCTATTTATGTGCCTAATGACCCTGAGATCAGGAAGTTGATTCTTCATGAGGCCCATGATTCGCCGTACTCGATTCACCCAGGCAACACTAAGATGTATCTGGATTTGAAGGAAAGTTTCTGGTGGACAGGAATTAAGAAGGATATAGCTGAGTATGTAGCAGTATGTGATGTATGCCAGAGAGTCAAGGCAGAACATCAGAAGCCAGCTGGATTGATACAGCCATTGCCGATACCTGAATGGAAGTGGGATAAAATTGGCATGGATTTTATCACCGGATTACCCAGGACTCGTTCAGGCTATGACTCTATATGGGTTGTAGTCGATCATTTGACGAAAGTAGCCCATTTTATCCCGGTAAAGACAACCTATACGAGTGCTAAGTTGGCAAAAATATACATGACCAGGATCGTATGTCAGCATGGAGTTCCGAGGACCATTGTATCAGATAGAGGAACCCAGTTTACTTAAAAGTTTTGGAATCAGTTGCATGAAACTTTGGGTACCAGGCTAGAGTTCAGTACCGCCTTTCATCCACAGACGGATGGTGTCACATCCCTAGTTCTGGTATGCTCAAGGCTAGCTAGTCATGTGTGCATCATGTTTAAATTCCATTTAAATTTGAAATGGGGATTTGTGAAACCCTCAGAAATCATTTTTGGAAATGACCCAAATAAAAAGTGCTCCAAAAGGTCCAAGAAAATGTTCATGTTGCTCTCTGAAAATATTGGACAGAGATAAAAATCAAACCAATATTTTTAGGAGCTCATAGATATTTATTTTGGGCATTTGGATTAATCCAGTAATTATTTTGCCTTGGATATATACATGTTATATATATAATACATATCCAAAAATTATGCTAGTTGTTGAGCAGCTCTCGAATAATATAACTAGCTCCTACAAAAATTGGCATAAGAAAATAGAATGGTTTAGTATTTCTACTAAATCAAACAAATGTCAGAAAAATAAAAAAGGAAACAAAACAGGAAAAGAGCTTACCTGTGCAGCCCGGCACTGTGCAGACCAGCGGCCAACAGGCCGGCCGAGCCCAACTGCCAGGAGCTTCTTCAAGCTCCTGCCAGTAGGAGCTGCTGCATGGCCGCACCGCAGCCGGCCGAGGCCACGTCTCCCGCCACCTCCTGCTTCTCCCCCTCGATGCCCTAGCCTCCCTGGACGTCACCACGACGCCCCGCACCTCTCTCCCTCTCTCTCGTTCCTCCCCCTCCCCTGGTCTCTCTCCCACACGCACGACCGAACGCCATCGTCGCCGCCGCTCATCGTTGCCGTGGCCACAGCCACTGCATCACCTCTCCGACGCGCCCCCGAGCCCCGCCGCGCTGCCCTCGTCCTCTCCGTCGTCCCACGCAAGTAGAAGAGCCCCGACGCGTCGTCCCCGCCCCCTTATGCCTCCTCCGGCCACGGAGATCGATGGCAACTTTCCGTCGTCAACAAGCCGTCCCCGAGCATGCTGAGCTGCTCTATGACCTCGCTGTGAGCTCCTCTACCCAACCCCTCTCTCCCCTCTGTCGATTTCTTCCTCTAACCCCATCCTCCGACCATGGACGAGCTTGCCGCCGCCGTGCCATGTCGTTGACGTGGCCACAGTCGTCCCATCCGTTTCTGAGCGTACCGCCGTGCTTACCGAGATCCCAGAAGCTGAGTACACTCACCAGCACCTCCTCCCGTGCACCGTAGCGCTGAACCCAACCCCGTCCGAACTACGGCCGCCGCCATGAGCTCGACTCCGGCAAGATCGCTCCACCCCAGCCCCCCCCCCCCCCGCTTGCCCTGCCAGATGCGCGCGAGCCCCAGCTACGCGTAGGACCAAACCACGGTCGATTTGGTCGACCATGGGCAAAACCCGAGCGCCTCCGCCGTCCCTGGACTCGCCGACGATGAGCCGCGGGTCAACTCCGGTGAGTTTGACCCGGGGTTGACCACAGTTTGACCCCCTCTGGGTCACTGACGTGTGGGCCCCAGGCCACTAACTAAACTAGATTAGTGTTAGTTTAACGCTAACTAAATTAGATTAGTTAGGTTAGTCACTGATAGATGGGACCCACAGGTCCGGGTTGACCAGGACCATCTCTGTTGACTTGCTGACGCAAGCATGACGCAGTGCTGACGCAATTATTTATTTTCTGGATTTAAATTAAATCAGGAAATACCAGAAAGTTAGCAAAACTTCAAAAAATCATAGAAATTCAACCGTAGCTCGGATTGAAATAATTTATATATGAAAAATTATCAGAAAAATTCAATCTATCCATCTGTAGCAGTTTCATGCATGACAAACCAACTTATACCTGTTGTATAGGTGAAAACACATAAATTGCATTTATAAAGACTTAAGTTGGAGTTGCATTTGAATTCTTGATTCAAATGGACTTAAACCAAATGAATGCTAGTTGCATTAGCTCAAAGAACATCACATCTACATGCCATGTTCATGCATCATATTGTTGCATATGCTTGTGTATTGATTGCCGACACCGTTCCTTCTCGATAGGTCCTGCTCCGGAGACCGTTCCAGAGTACCCGTCTGAGGAGCAGTGCCCCCTTGGTGATCTACTGATACGTCTCCAACGTATCTATAATTTTTTTATTGCTCCAGGCTACTTTATCTACTGTTTTAAGCAATATTGGGCTTTATTATCCAATTTTATATTATTTTTGGGACTAACCTATTAACCGGAGGCCCAGCCTAGATTTGCTGTTTTATGCCTATTTTAGTGTTTCGAGGAAAAGGAATATCAGACGGAGTCAAAACGGAACGAAATCAACTAGAGAAGTTATTTTTGGAAAGAAAGCAACCCAGGGAACTTGGAGTGCACGTCAGGGGAGATACGGGCTGCCCACGAGGGTGGGGGGTGCGCACACCCCCCCCGGGCGCGCCCCCTGCCTCGTGGGGCCCCCGTAGCTCCTCCGACGTATCCCCTACACCCATATATACCTACGTACCCTAAAACTTCCAGAACAGAAGATAGATCAGGAGTTCCACCGCCGTAAGCCTCTGTAGCCACCAAAAACCTCTCGGGAGACCGTTCCGGCACCCTGCCGGAGGGGGAACCCATCACCGGTGGCCATCTTCATCATCCCGGCGCTATCCATGACGAGGAGGGAGTAGTTCACCATCGGGGCTGAGGGTATGTACCAGTAGCTATGTGTTTGATCTCTCTCTCTCTCTCTCTCTCTCGTGTTCTCTCTCATGTTCCTCTATTGCACGATCTTGATGTATCCCGAGCTTTGCTATTGTAGTTGGATCTTATGATGTTTCTCCCCCTCTACAGTCTTGTGATGAATTGAGTTTCCCCTTTGAAGTTATCTTATCGGATTGAGCCTTTTATGAGAACACTTGATGTATGTCTTGCCGTAATTATCTGTGGTGACAATGGGATATCATGTGCCACTTGATGTATGTTTTGGTGATCAACTTGCGGGTTTCATGACATTGGGAACCTATGCATAGGGGTTGGCACACGTTCTTGACTCTCCGGTAGAAACTTTGGGGCACTCTTTGAAGTACTTTTATGTTGGTTGGATGAATCTGAGATTGTGTGATGCATATCGTATAATCATGCCCACGAATACTTGAGGTGACAATGGAGTATCTAGGTGACATCAGGGTTTTGGTTGATTTGTGTCTTAAGGTGTTATTCTAGTACGAACTCTTTTATAGATTGATCCGAAAGAATAACTTTGAGGTGGTTTCGTACCCTACTATAATCTCTACGTTTGTTCTCCGCTATTAGTGGCTTTGGAGTGACTCTTTGTTGCATGTTGAGGGCTTGTTATATGATCTATCTATGTTATTATTGTTGAGAGAACTTGCACTAGTGAAAGTATGAACCCTAGGCCTTGTTTCCTATCATTGCAATACCGTTTACGCTAACTTTTACCACTTGTTACCTTGCTGTTTTTATATTTTCAGATTACAAAAACCTATATCTATTATCTATTTTGCACTTGTATCACCATCTCTTCGCTGAACTAGTGCACCTATACAACTTACCATTGTATTGGGTGTGTTGGGGACACAAGAGAGTCTTTGTTATTTGATTGCATGGTTGTTTGAGAGAGACCATCTTCATCCTACGCCTCCCACGGATTGATAAACCTTAGGTCATCCACTTGAGGGAAATTTGCTACTGCCCTACAGACCTGTGCACTTGCAGGCCCAACAACATCTACAAGAAGAAGGTTGTGTAGTAGACATCAAGCTCTTTTCTGGCGCCGTTGCTGGGGAGGCTAGGTAAGTGAAGGTATATCTTTAGATCTTGCAGTCGAATCTTTTTGGTTTCTTGTTTTAGCACTAGTCTAGTTTATAAAAAAAAATTACAAAAAAATGGAGTTAAGTTTGTCTCATACGCTTCACCTTTTTAATATCTTTCATGAGTATGATGGAAAGGATAATTGTGCTCAAGTGCTAGAAGAAGAAATCTCTAAATTGTTTGGCACTAAATCTTTGAATGATGAGCATGATTACAATGTTGTTAGTACGAATTCTTTGAATATCCATGATGCTAATGATGATTGCACTAGTTATGATGAAAATATCTCTTATGAGCATGTCAACTTTTGTGGAGTGCATGTTTGCATGAACACACCAAATAGAGAAGATATTTATTGCAAGAGGCATAAGTACTTAGAAACCAATTTTTTTCAAGAAGAGCTAGATGAATGTGCTGAAAGATTCAATATTTTTCCCGCCCCTTGCGAACTTTGCAATGAACATGGTCATTTAAAGCTCCAATGCTATTTGTTTCATGATCAAGTCGTTTCCAAATATTGTGATAATTTGATTATCCTTGAGCATCATAAAGAGCTTAGCCTTGTTTTGGGTTATGAAGAAATGAAACGTATAACTAAGGATATTCCAAAATTTGCCCTTGATAAAGTTCTTCATTTTGATCTAGAGAAAATTTATATGTGTTGTGCGGAGAATTGCATTGAAAATCCTTATATTGCCAATTACATAAAGAAAAGAAAGCAAATAGAAGATGAAGAGAATACTAATGAAAGGGAAGAGACTTCCCAATCTCCTCCTATTATTTCTTATGATGAATCAGATAACGAGGAGGAGCCTTCTATTCAACCTATCTCATCAATAAGGAGCTCAAAGAGGAAGGTTGAACCCACGCATAATGTGAAGAAGAATAAGAAAAGAAGGAGCAACAAAGGTAGAAAGGTATCCCTCCCAAATGATGTTGCTCCTACTACTCATTGTGATGATGATAATTGCTATACTATTGGTGCTATCAATATTTTTAATGATGAGAGTGATTATGCGTATGATATGAAAGGGCCCAAGCTTGGGGAAGCTATGTTTGATTGGGATGAAATATTTGAGAATATATTTGCTGGAATTAATGATTGTCCCAAGCTTGGGGATGCTATGTTTAATGAAGATGATATTTTTAGCATCCCAAGTTTTGATATGCAAAGTTGTTATGATAATAGCATGCCTCCTACCTATGATGATTATTGTGATGAAACTTATGCTATAAAAAGTAGTGATGATTATATTTACAAATCTTGTCATGATTATGATTACCCTTTTTCTGAACATTACTCATTTAATGTGGAAACAATTTTTAGTGTTCAAGTCTCTTATGATACTCCCACTATTCCGAATGAGAAGAATTTTGCTTATGTGGAGAATAGTCAATTTTCTATGCTAGTAGATCATGAAAAGAATGCTTTAGGTGCTGGTTATATTGTACAATTCATTCATGATGCTACTGAAAACTATTATGAGGGAGGAACATATGCTTGTAGGAATTGCAATAATATCAAGTTTCCTCTCTATGTGCTTAAAATCTTGAAGTTATGCTTGTTTTACCTTCCTATGCTAGTTGATTATTGTTCCCATAAGTTGTTTGCTCACAAAATCCCTATGCATAGGAAGTGGGTTAGACTTAAATGTGCTAGTCATATGCTTCATGATGCTCCCACTATGTTTCAATTCTTATCTTTTATGTGAGCATCATTGTCATTATCATGCCTAGCTGAAAAGGCATTAAAGAAAAGTGCTTGTTGGGGGACAACCCAATATTTATCCTTACTGTTTTTATGTGTTCACATGATTATGCTACTGTAGTAATCATGTTTTATTGCTTTTGTTTCAATAAAGTGCCAAGTAAGACCTTTAAGATAGCTTACGGTGATAGTTGTGTTGATCCTGCTGAAAATCAGAAACTTTTGCACCCAGTAAATTAGTTTTATTAATTCACAGAAACGTGCTTCTGATCTGATTATTTTTTATATGGATTGGTACACAAATTTCTTAGTACTTCCTAATTTTATAGGATTTTTGGAGTTCCAGAAGTATACGTTTGATACAGATTACTACAGACTGTTCTTTTTTTGACAGATTCTATTTTTTATGTGTTGTTTGCTTATTTTGATGAATCTATGAGTAGTATCGGAGGGTATGAACCATAGATAAGTTGGAATATAGTAGATATTATACCAATATGAATTTAGAATGAGTTCATTACAGTACCTATGTGGTGGTTTTATTTTCTTATACTAACGGAGCTTACGAGTTTTCTGTTGAGTTTTGTGTTGTGGAGTTTTCAAGTTTTGGGTAAGGATTCGATGGACTATGGAATAAGGAGTGGAAAGAGCCTAAGCTTGGGGGATTCCAAAGGCACCCCAAGATAATATTCAAGAATAGCCAAAAGCCTAAGCTTGGGGATGCCCCGGAAGGCATCCCCTCTTTCGTCTTCGTTCATCGGTAACTTTACTTGGAGCTATATTTTTATTCACCACATGATATGTGTTTTTCTTGGAGCGTCATTTTATTTAGCTTTGCTTGCTGCTTGAATACAATACCAAGATTTGAAATTCTTTATTGAGAGAGAGTCTTCGCATAGTTGCGTAATTATTTAACTACTCATTGATCTTCACTTATATCTTGTTGGAGTAGTTTGTCGTTTGCTCTAGTGCTTCACTTATATCTTTTAGAGCACAACGGTGGTTATATTTTGTAGAAATAGATGAACTCTCATGCTTCACTTAGATTATTTTGAGAGTCTTAGATAGCATGGTAATTTGCTTAAATAATCCTAATATGCTAAGCATAAAAGAATTGTAAGAATTCTTATGAGTGTGTTGAATAGTAAGAAAAGTTTGATGCTTGATAATTGTTTTGAGATATGAAGATGGTGATATTAGAGTCATGCTAGTTCAGTAGTTGTGAATTAGAGAAATACTTGTGTTGAATTTTGTGATTCCCGTAGAATGCACGTATGGTGAACCATTATGTGATGAACTCGGAGCATGATTTATTTATTGATTGTCTTCCTTATGAGTGGCGGTCGGGGACGAGCGATGGTCTTTTCCTACCAATCTATCCCCCTAGGAGCATGCGCGTAATACTTTGCTTTGATAACTTCTAGATTTTTGCAACAAGTATATGAGTTCTTTATGACTAATGTTGAGTACATGGATTATACACACTTTTTCCCATCCTTCCACCTTTGCTAGCCTCTCTAATACCGCACACTTTTCGCCGGTATCATACACCCACCATATACCTTCCTCAAAACAGCCACCATACCTACCTATCATGGCATTTCCATAGCCATTCCGAGATATATTGCCATGCAACTTTCCACCGTTCCGTTTATTATGACACACTCCATCATTGTCATATTGCTAGCATGATCATGTAGTTGACATCGTATTTGTGGCAAAGCCACCGTTCACAATTCTTTCATACATGTCACTCATGATTCATTGCATATCCCGGTATACCGCCGGAGGCATTCATATAGAGTCATACTTTTTTCTAAGTATCGATTTGTAATTGTTGAGTTGTAAGAAAAAATAAAAGTGTGATGATCATCATTATTAGAGCATTGTCCCAAGTGAGGAAAGGATGATGGAGACTATGATTCCCCCATAAGTCGGGATGAGACTCTGGACGAAAAAAAGGGGCCAAAAAAAGAGAGAAAGGCCCAAATAAAAAAAATGAGAGAAAAAGAGAGAAGGGACAATGCTACTGTCCTTTTACCACACTTGTGCTTCAAAGTAGCACCAAGATCTTCATGATAGAGAGTCTCTCATTTTGTCACTTTCATATACTAGTGGGAATTTTTCATTATAGAACTTGCCTTGTATATTCCAATGATGGGCTTCCTCAAATGCCCTAGGTCTTCGTGAGCAAGCGAGTTGGATGCACACCCACTTAGTTTCTTTTGTAGAGCTTTCATATACTTATAGCTCTAGTGCATACGTTGCATGGCAATCCCTACTCACTCACATTGATATCTATTGATGGGCATCTCCATAGCCCGTTGATACGCCTAGTTGATGTGAGACTATCTTTCCTCTTTTTTGTCTTCTCCACAACCACCATTCTATTCCACATATAGTGCTATATCCATGGCTCACGCTCATGTATTGCGTGAAGATTGAAAAAGTTTTGAAAATGTCATAAGTATGAAACAATTGCTTGGCTTGTCATCGGGGTTGTGCATGATTTAAATATTTTGTGTGGGGAAGATGGAGCATAGCCAGACTATATGATTTTGTAGGGATAACTTTCTTTGGCCATGTTATTTCAAGAAGACATAATTGCTTAGTTAGTATGCTTGAAGTATTATTATTTTTATGTCAATATGAACTTTTGTCTTGAATCTTTCGGTTCTGAATATTCATACTACAAGTAAGAAGAATTACATTGAAATTGTGCCAAAGTATCACTCCGCATCAAAAACTCTTTTTTATCATTTACCTACTCGAGGACGAGCAGGAATTAAGCTTGGGGATGCTGATACGTCTCCAACGTATCTATAATTTTTGATTGCTCCATGCTACTTTATCTACTATTTTAGGCAATATTGGGCTTTATTATCCACTTTTATATTATTTTTGGGAATAACCTATTAACTGGAGGCCCAGCCCAGATTTGTTGTTTTTATGCATATTTCAGTGTTTCGAGGAAAAGGAATATCAGACGGGGTCAAAACGGAACGAAATCAACTGGAGAAGTTATTTTTGGAAGGAAAGCAACCCAGGGAACTTGGAGTGCACGTCAGGGGAGATACGGGCTGCCCACGAGGGTGGGGGGCACGCCCACCCCCCTGGGCGCACCCCCTGCCTCGTGGGCCCCCCCGTAGCTCCTCCGACGTACCCCCTGCACCCATATATACCTACGTACCCTAAAACTTCCAGAAAAGAAGATAGATCGGGAGTTCCGCTGCCGCAAGCCTCTGTAGCCACAAAAAACCTCTCGGGAGCCCGTACCGGCACCCTGCCGGAGGGGGAACCCATCACCGATGGCCATCTTCATCATCCCGGCGCTATCCATGACGAGGAGGGAGTAGTTCACCCTCGGGGCTGAGGGTATGTACCAGTAGCTATGTGTTTGATCTCTCTCTCTCTCTCGTGTTCCTCTATGGCACGATCTTGATGTATCCCGAGCTTTGCTATTGTAGTTGGATCTTATGATGTTTCTCCCCCTCTATTCTCTAGTGATGAATTGAGTTTCCCCTTTGAAGTTATCTTATCGGATTGAGTCTTTTATGAGAACACTTGATGTATGTCTTGCCGTGATTATCTGTGGTGACAATGGGATATCATGTGCCACTTGATGTATGTTTTGGTGATCAACTTGCGGGTTTCGTGATATTGGGAACCTATGCATAGGGGTTGGCACACGTTCTTGACTCTTCGGTAGAAACTTTGGGGCACTCTTTGAAGTACTTTTATGTTGGTTGGATGAATATGAGATTGTGTGATGCATATCGTGTAATCATGCCCACGGATACTTGAGGTGACAATGGAGTATCTAGGTGACATTAGGGTTTTGGTTGATTTGTGTCTTAAGGTGTTATTCTAATACGAACTCTTTTATAGATTGATCCGAAAGAATAACTTTGAGGTGGTTTCATACCCTACCATAATCTCTATGTTTGTTCTCCGCTATTAGTGGCTTTGGAGTGACTCTTTGTTGCATGTTGAGGGCTTGTTATATGATCTATCTATGTTATTATTGTTGAGAGAACTTGCACTAGTGAAATTATGAACCCTAGGCCTTGTTTCCTATCATTCCAATACCGTTTACGCTCACTTTTACCACTTATTACCTTGCTGTTTTTATATTTTCATATTACAAAAACCTATATCTACTATCTATTTTGCACTTGTATCACCATCTCTTCGCCGAACTAGTGCACCTATACAATTTACCATTGTATTGGGTGTATTGGGGACACAAGAGACTCTTTGTTATTTGGTTGCAGGGTTGTTTGAGAGAGACCATCTTCATCCTACACCTCCCACGAATTGATAAACCTTAGGTCATCCACTTGAGGGAAATTTGCTACTGTCCTACAAACCTGTGCACTTGCAGGCCCAACAACGTCTACAAGAAGAAGGTTGTGTAGTAGACATCATCTACCAGGCAAGCAAACCCACTTGTTCATTTTGATACAATCCTACTCTCTCTCTCTCCTGCTCTCAGTTATTGCATTAGGACAACAACGTTTCAACTGCTACTTTGTGCTGCGGTAGTTGAACCCATTCCTCCGCATGACCTGTCATTGCCACAATAAATAGTTCAAACCCACTAGCATGTGTAGAAGTTGATTGAAGCCATTGTTGTGTTCCTACCATGCCATGCTTGCTATTGCTTAGAGTGTGTCAGGTCTGATTCATTGGGAATGAATTGGAGTGCAATGCTATGTTCTGATGCTGAGAGTTAAGTGTGTGAATACGATTTGGTAAAGGTAGCGGTGAGAGGCCATGTAGGAGTACATGGTGGGTAGTCTCACTGGAACCATCCTTAATCACTGAGTTCTATGTATGTTGTCCAATGACTCGATACTACCACACATTGGGCTCTGGGCGCTCCAAGCCCTCTCGACTTATTAACCAACTTGGTCTCTGTCCAGGAGTTGCAACTAGTTTCTGGTGTTTGTAGGTAGTGCTATTTTTCTACCGAGTGGCACCCGGCAGGGTGGGCTTGGGATAGACTAGGCACAGGTGGCACGGTGTACCAAGTGGCACCCGGATGGTGGGCTTGGGAACCCTGCTCACATTGTTTGTGGTCGTGAGCGACACCTCGGCCGAATCTCCTTGTGGATGGAACCCGAATAGGCGATAAAACTAGACTAGAGTCTTGTGTGGTTAGTCAGGTCGTGGCCGACACCCTCGCTAGGCTTCCGCTTGAAGGTTGTCGAGATACATGACGTGTACATGGCGGTAAGTGGCGAGAGCATGTGTGAAGAAGTACACCCCTGTAGGGTTAACATGATCTATTCGAATAGCCGGGTCCACGGTTATGGACTTCTTGGATGCTTACGTGGTACATAGACAACTTGAAGTGGATACTCTAAAATGCTCAAGACAAGTGTGAGTGCTATGGATGGCCTTCTCGTAGGGAGACGGGGATGAATCCATAGTAGTGTATTGTGTGGTGGTTAGTGGACTGGTGTGCGCCATCTCACCTCAAAGAAGTTTCTCGTAGTCGTAGAACAGGATAGCCACTGAGTCAAAGCTGGCCTGCTGCAACTAAACCCCACATTACCTTCTTGATACAAATGCATGTATGATAGGATCTGATGTAAGTCTTGTTGAGTACCTTTGTACTCGTGTTGCTTTATTTATGTTTTTGCAGCTAAGACTTCGGTCTTTCTAGTTTTCATGGACTTCGACAAGTAGCTTGTACCTCAGCTACGATCTTGATAGGATATTGTAGATAGTCAGGATCTTCAGCCTTTTTCATTTGTAGATGTCTGTACTCAGACATGTAATGCTTCTGCTTGTTGCTTGTCTGCTCTGAATGTTGGGTCATGTGACCCCTGTTTGTAATAAATGCTATGAAGGCTCTTCTGAGCCTTTATCTATATGAGTTGTTGAGTTATGTTGTGATACCATATTGTATACAACACATACTTGCATGTTATGCGTATGTGTAATGTGTATTGCTATGTGTGGGATCTGACTATCTAGTTGTTTATCCTTAGTAGCCTCTCTTACCGGGAAATGTCTCCTAGTGCTTCCACTGAGACCTGGTAGCTTGCTACTGCTCCGGAACACTTAGGCTGGCCGGCATGTATCCTTCTTTGTTCCTGTGTCTGTTCCTTTGGGGAAATGTCACGCGGTGTCTACCGGAGTCCTGTTAGCCTGCTACAGCCCGGTTTACCGGAGTCCTGCTAGCCCAGTTGCTACAGCCCGAATTCACTCGCTGATGACCTACACGTTCGTTGTTTGGTCATGTATGCCTGTCCCTGTAAGTTAGTGCCACTTTGGGTTCATGACTAGCCATATCAGCCCGGGTTCTCTGTCATATGGATGCTAGCGACACTGTCATATACGTGTGCCAAAAAGGCGCAAACAGTCACGGGCATGGTAAGGCGACACCCGTGGGAATACCGTGCGTGAGGCCACAAAGTGATATGAGGTGTTACATGCTAGATCGCTGTGACCTAGAATCGGGGTCCTGACAGCTTTGGTATCAGAGCCTAACTGCCTATAGGATTACCAAGCCAAACTGGTCGAAGTTGAGTCTAGAAATTCTTTAGTTATATAAGGGAATTGATTGTGGGAAGGAACGTAAGGCTCTTTTTACTCCTTTACGTCATGGCCTTCTGATCTGAGTCATCCTATCTTTCCTATGGGGTTAAGGAACTAGGATTTCTTTTCCATCTATCAGGATCACGTGTTACTACTCCGTAGTCCCATAGGATTGGTTGAACAGAGTCATATCCCAGTTTTCGAGTACTTCCGGTGTAGCCTGTTTAGTACTATCCCAGAACCTTGAGTGGTGATGTTGAGTTGTTGTACTACTCCATTTTAGCAGGATGTCCCATTTTGAGCATTCTACTGCCATTATGCTGCCGGAATTGCCTTAGGAGTTCGAGAGTTACTAATCTCCTTGTCCTACATTCTATAGCCTATAGTTGATGTTGATTCCGTCCTTGGTTTCGTTTCTCAGGATGTCATCAGTTAAGCAAAGTTCTGTTGCTCGTAGCCAGAACCACAGAGATGGTAGGGATGAGGATCCTCCTGACCAACCTTCATTGGCAGAGTTCATGTTAGAGATGGAGAGGAACAAGCATCAGTCTAACCGCTTGTTGGCACGTATTGAGGAGAACACCGCACATCAGTTCAAAGGGTCCGCAACCATTCATGACTTCATTCGCTTGCACCCACCTACCTTTCATCACTCCATCGAGTCACTCAATGCAGATGACTGGCTCCTTAGCATCACTCATAAGCTGCATTCCACGAACATAGCTGAAGATGACAAGGTCACCTATGCTACATACCACCTGGAAGGTCCTGCTAGTCGTTGGTGGCAGAACTATGAGGCTATGCTTCCAGCTGGCTAGATTCCTACCTGGAGAGATTTCACTGAGGCTTTTCGCGAGCATCACATTCCCCAGGCCCTCATTGATCGCAAGAGAGAAGAGTTCTGTAGTCTCACCCAGAGTAAGATGGATGTTGATGCTTACAGTAGAGAGTTTGAGAACCTTGCCCGCTACGCTTCAGAAGAGGTGTCCTCGGACGCCAAGAAGCAGGCCAGGTTCCGGAAGGGTCTCAACCCCAAGTTGCATCGTGATCTTCACCTGCATCATTGTGATACATTCCAAGCCCTTGTGAACAAGGCCATTAATGTAGAGACAGCTCAGCTCACTTACGAGAAGTCTCGTAAGCACACCCGTGATTTGGGATCTTCTTCCGGTTCTGGTTCTCAGAAGCGCCGGATTTGGGTTCCGAACTCCGCTCTTCCTTCTGAATATTCACCGAAGCCATCTTATGTGGTGCCCCACCCAGCTCAGTCGTTTGTTCCACCTAGGCCTATTGGTAGACCGCTTGTCAGTGCAGGTCCACGTCCAACTTCAGGGACTTGCTTCACATGCGGGAAGTTAGGACACTATGCACGTGACTGCCCTCAAGCTAGTTATGCTCCACCCTAGCTTGAGAAGTCTGTTGGCTGTGTCAATCCATCAAGTAAGACGATCAGTGCCAAGCCAGCTTGCACTAAACATGCACGCGTGCATCACGTCTCAGCTAAAGACGCTCATGATGATCCGGATGTCGTTCTTGGTACACTCCTTGTCAACTGTCATCCAACATCGGTTTTGTTCGATACTGGAGCGTCTCACTCCTTCATTTCTGAAAGCTATGCTAACTTGCACAACATGTCATTTTGTGATATGCCCTCTCCACTAGTCATTCAAACTCCTGGATCCAAATGGCAAACTTCTAGTGTAAGCCATGGTAACGAAATACTTGTTGACAGACTTGTATTCCTTGCATCACTTATAGCCCTCGAGTCTACAGATATTAACATCATCCTGGGTATGGACTAGATGAAAGCTCATTATGCCAAGATTGATTGTTACACCAGGTCCATTCAGCTTACACACCCATCTGGCAAGATAGACATTGTCTCCACTAGAGTTGCAAGGCGTCAGCTCTATTCTCTTAATGCCAACCCTCTTCCAGACCTTGAAGATATCTCGGTAGTCCGTGACTTTTCGGATGTCTTTCTAGAGGAACTGACAGGTGTTCCACCTGACAGAGATGTAGAGTTCGTCATAGATCTTATCCCAGGAACCACTCCAATCTCTAGGAGACCTTACGAAATGGCACCCTTAGAACTAGCCGAGCTTAAGAAATAACTTGATGAGTCCTTGCAAAAGGGTTTCATCCGTCCTAGTTCTTCTCCTTGGGCTTACCCTGTCCTCTTCGTCAAGAAGAAGGATGGTATGGACCGGATGGTTGTAGATTATCGTCCCGTTAATTTGGTCACAATAAAGAACAAATATACGCTTCCCAGGATCAACGATCTATATGATTAGCTCGCTGGATCCTCAGTTTTCTCCAAGATGGATTTGAGGTTAGGTTACCACCAAATCAAGATCGGAAACGGGGACATCCCCAAGACAGCCTTTGTCACTCGTTATGGCCAGTACGAGTACACCGTCATGTCCTTTGGTCTGACCAACGCTCTAGCTACATTCTCCCGCTTGATGAACTCGATCTTCATGGAGTACTTAGATAAATTCAACGTGATTTATCTTGATGATATTCTTATTTACTCGAAGAACGAGGAAGAGCATGCCGAACATCTTAGACTTGTGTTAGAAAAACTCAGAGAGCACCACCTTTATGCCAAGTTCTCCAAGTGTGAATTTTGGTTGCCAGAAGTGACCTATCTAGGCCACGTGATCTCTGGTAAGGGCATTGCTGTCAATCCCGAGAGAGTTAAGGCCGTTCTCGATTGGAATCCACCTGAATCGGTTAAACAAGTTAGGAGTTTCCTTGGTCTAGCCAGCTATTGTCGCTGCTTTGTTGAAAACTTCTCCAAAGTAGCCAAACCCGTCACGGAACTTCTCAAGAAAGATAAAAAGTTTGAGTGGTCCCCGCAGTGTGAGTACAGTTTTTAGGAACTGAAAAGATGCCTGACTTCCGCCCCCATACTTGTGCCACCGGATTTCACTAAGGACTTTGTTATCTACTGCGACGCCTCACGACAGGGACTAGGTTGCATTCTTATGCATGATCGTCATGTGATTGCCTATGCATCTCGACAGTTGCATCCACATGAGGAGAATTATCCTACACATGATCTAGAGCTTGCAGCCGTAGTCTATGCACTCAAGACCTCGTGACATTACCTTCTTGGTAAACATTGCGAGATCTACACTGATCACCAGAGTCTCAAGTATATCTTCACACAACCAGATCTGAACCTTAGGCAAAGACATTGGTTGGAGGTGATCTCAGATTATGATCTAGGGATTACCTACACCCCAGGCAAAGCCAATGTCATGGCTCATGCGCTAAGCCGTAAATCCCATTGCAACAATCTCATGTTGCAGCAAGGCCAACCACTTCTCCATGAGGAATTCTGTAAGCTTAACCTTCACATTGCTCCTCACGGATTCCTTTCTACCTTGGTGGCAAAACCTGATCTTGAGGACCGGATTATCATTGCTCAAAAGCAGGACACGGGAATTTCCCGGATCAAGAGAAACATTAAGAAGGGAGTTGGTGGATGTTTCTCTATGGATGATCGAGGTGGTTTTTTCTTTGAAAACCGCTTGGTGGTTCCCAAGAATCAACATATGTGAAAATTGATTCTTAAGGAGGTGCATGAATCTCCTCTCACGATTCATCCCAGTAGTACTAAGATGTATCAGGACCTACGCCAGAGGTTCTGGTGGACTAGGATGAAGAGAGAGCTTCCTCAGTTCATTGCTAACTGTGACGCTTGTCAACGCGTTAAGGCAGAGCATCAAAGGCCTGCTGGCACCCTTCAGCCTTTAGCTATTCCTGAATGGAAATGGGATAAAGTTGGTATGGACTTCATCACCGGCTTTCCCAGGACCAAGAGAGGGAATAATGCTATCTTTGTAGTCATTGATCGTCTCTCCAAAGTGGCGCACTTCCTTCCTGTTCGAGAGAGTATCACTGGTAGTCAGCTCGTTTATATATTTCTCGAATAGTATCACTTCATGGTGTTCCACTAGAGATCAATTCAGACCGTGGCAGTGTTTTCACTTCTCATTTCTGGGAGAGTTTCCAAACTGCCATGGGAACCCATCTTTCCTTCAGTACCACTTTCCACCCTCAGTCGAGTGGTCCGGTGGAAAGGGTCAACCAAATTCTCGGAGACATGCTTAGAGCTTGCGTTATCTCATTCGATATGGATTGGGAGAAATGTCTTCCTTTTGCCGAGTTTGCTTATAACAATACCTATCAATCCAGTCTCAAGAAAGCTCCTTTTGACATTCTTTATGGACGTAGATGTCGAACACCTTTGAACTGGTCAGAAACCGGTGAAAGACAATTTTTTGGACCGGACATGATACATGAGGCAGAAGAGCAAGTTTGCATCATTCGTGAGAATTTGAAAACAGCCCAGTCTCGTCAAAAGAACCAGTATGATCGTCATCATAAGGATATGACTTATGAAATTGGCAACAAAGCTTACCTTCGGGTTACTCCTTTGAAGGGTACCCATCGTTTCGGTATCAAGGGCAAATTGGCTCCTCATTACATTGGTCCTTTTCGCATTCTCGCTAAACAAGGAGAGGTTGCCTACCAGTTGGAACTACCCCCACATCTTTCTCGAGTTCATGATGTCTTCCACGTCTCTCAACTCAGGCGTTGCTTCTCGGATCCTATCCGTGGAGTGGGCCACGAAACGCTTGATCTCCAATATAACCTCACATACCGAGAGTACCCGGTTCACATTCTTGATCAAGCAGAGCGTGTTACCCGACGTCAGAACATCAAGTTCCTCAAGGTTCAATGGTCTCATCATTCCAAGAGAGAAGCTACCTGGGAGCGAGAAGATCGTCTTCGACTGGAGTACCCTGCTTTCTTTCCGTCGACCCCTGAATCTCGGGACGAGATTCTTTCAAGTGGGGGTGAGTTGTCACATCCCTAGTTCTGGTATGCTCAAGGCTAGCTAGTCATGTGTGCATCATGTTTAAATTCCATTTAAATTTGAAATGGGGATTTGTGAAACCCTCAGAAATCATTTTTGGAAATGACCCAAATAAAAAGTGCTCCAAAAGGTCCAAGAAAATGTTCATGTTGCTCTCTAAATATATTGGACAGAGATAAAAATCAAACCAATATTTTTAGGAGCTCATATATATTTATTGGGATAATTAATTTGGTGCCCTTAGTTGCGTCCCCCTAGGCAGTTTTGCCCCTAATTTCCAAAAACCCTTGGTCTTGCCCAAATTCGTTTGGTCCCCTTATGTTTTTGCCCTTCCGTTCCAATTCCGTCCGATCAAAGGCGTTTGACCGTTAGTAAGACATTTTTCTAGACCATTTTGCCCTTCCTCTCTCTCTCTCAGCGTGCCTCTTTCTCTCTATGTGCCTGCCTCCTGTTTCTCTGCGTGCAACAGGAGGCCGCCGCCGGCGCAGTTGGCCGTTTCGAGCGCCATCACGGGCCGCCGTGCCTGATCTATCACCGTCACCTCCAGATCTGCGCGACCCCGACCACCTCGCCTATGGAAACGAGCAGCAGGACACGCCGCCCTTCTCCTTCCTTTTCTCCCTCTGCTTCTTCCCGTCTGAGCACATCGCCATTCTTCCGCAGGTTCAAGCCGCCATGCCCATGGCGCCCCGAGCCCCGGGACGAGCAGCACCTACGCATCTGCCCTACTACCGATCCCTAGTGCCTCCCCAACCTCCATCCTGAACGGATCCCACCCAGCCCGAGCCTCCCTCTAGAGACAGCGCCGCCATCGGGAAAGGATGCGCGCTGCGCTGGCCGATCTGGCGCTTGCTCAGGCCACCACACCGTTGGACCACCGCCGGAGAAAAGTCGTAGGACCCCTCCGTCCTTCTCCTTCCTCCCCCTCTGTTTCTTCCTGTCTGAGCATGTCGCCGTTCTCCCGAAACTTCAAGCCACCATGGCCATGGCGCCCTGACCTCCAGGCCGAAAACAACTGCCATCTACCTCGCCGCCGGTCGCTAGCGCCTCCCCAACCTCCATCCCGGCCATATCTAGTTCATCCAGAGCCTACCACGGTGGGATCTGGCCGTCTCTCCACCGCGCCCGCATGCCCCGTGCTGATTCAGGACTCCCTTGCATCTGCCCCTGCCCCTTGCAGAGACCTCGCCTGACGCCGCCTCGCGCCCTCTAGCCCAGCTCGCCAACTTGCCGGCCTGCCCTGACTTTCCGATGACAATTGCTCGTCGTCGCTGCTATTATTTTCCCGACGACAGAGAGATTCAGAGAGGAGAGAGGGGAGAGGAGAGAGGGACTAATTTTTCTATTTGGCATTTTTTTTCTATGTGGTTGGGACCCACATGTAAGTTTCATGTTTTTTCTCTTCATATTTTCAATGGAGTTATAAGGAGGGGCAAAATGGTCTAGAGAAATATCTGTCTAACGGTCAAACGCCTTTGACCGGACGGAATTGAGATGGAAGGGCAAAAGCATAAGAGAACCAAACTCACTTGGGCAAGACCAAGGGTTTTTGTAAACTAGGGGCAAAACTGCCGAGTGTGACCCAACTAGGGGTATAAAATCAATTACCCCTATTCTGTTTGGAGGCATGTTATAATTGCTTGTATAGGCGTAATGTGAGTGTCATATGTAGCACGTGGTACTTACAACAACGAAGATGAGAATCTATATGATAATATATCTCTTGTGGCGTCTCAGCCGTCCCCAATAGGAGTGTCTGGTTCACTTGGTCATGTTGTTGGCCCTTTCCTGGTGTGGCCGTTGCCTGTTACATCATCAACATCAAGGCCAGGTTCATATCAGCCAAAAAACGTCATCATCATCAGGCCCTGCAAAATCAAATCAACAGATCACCACCGGCAAGAGTCATTTCAATCGGTACTAATGGGTAATGGCATCAACAGGAGAAAAATTGGCATGGTAGAAGGAGGCATAAGAGGAAACTGGTACTGACCTTTCCGTTAGACATTGGATCAGCTGGAAGAACCAAAGAAACCAACCAGTACGTAGCTAGAATTCCTACTTGGAGAGAAGCTGTAATCATCTTAGACAGAACATATTTGGATATATGTAGACAATAACTGAGGATTGGAACCAACACATCACCTTGAAACCAAACAGAGCTGGAACCTAAGCATCCCTCATCCCTTTTGTATTGGAGATTGGTTTGCGAAAATGAGCAGAGCAGGAAAGGAGTAGCGGCAAGGCTGGCATTTTATAGGCTCGCATGAATGTACAGAGACACGATTAGCCTCTCAATTAATCAATTGACATACAGAATTAACCTCCGAATTAAGGATCAATTGGCATGGGCGATGAAACTGACCTGCTCGGTGCATCAATTGGCACTAATGGTCGATTAACCTCTCAATCAATCATCGTTCGCGATTGAACTTCATGCCGGCAGAGCCACTCGCGTCGCACGACCGAACTGGCCACAGAGGCGATGTAGGCCTCGTCCGAGCAAACCTAGCGCAGCCACCGATGCAATCCGAGGCCCTGGTCAGGCGGCATAATTGGAACAGAGCAGGGTCGCGAATTTAGGGTTCGTCTCTTGTGCGGGTTCTTCTCCTGTGCGCTGCATTCCGTACGATAGGCCCAGTAGGTTGCGTTCCACAGGATAGGAGTATAGGCCCAGTACGCCAATCAGCCCAATTGAATGTAAGACGCCCAAAAATGCAACCGGAGCAGCGGCCCAAAAAGCCAGCGCAGCTTGACCGCGAGTTAGCCTGCACACGAGATTTAGGTGGGATTAGCAATGAATCGACGGCCAAAAATGACTAAAAGTGAGGATCCAATGATTAGAAAGGCTGATGGCCTGAGAGGGCTGGGAGAAAATGTACCATAAGCCTGTTGAAGAGCTATTGCTAAGATAAGATTATAATGAGGCAGACATATACGACAGGGGAGCGGAAGCGCATGAAGAAGTTTAGAACATGGCCAAGAAGCATAAACCATAAGTCCATAAATGAAACATAAATTGTACTTAAGCAACTGTAGCTACAGATTTTATTTTATAATATCAGTAAAGAAGGCATCGACACGGGAACAGAGAGTATCATGGGAGGATTCTTGAGGGATTTGTTTTGGAAAAAATGAACAGTACATTGGACACAGTGCAATGCCATATCAACTACTGTTCGTATTCTTCAAATATATTCTGTTTGGAGGCACGTTATAATTGCTTGTATAGGCGCAATGTGAGTGTCATATGTAGCATGTCGTACTTACAACAACGAAGATGAGAATCTATATGATAATATATCTCTTGTGGCGTCTCAGCCGTCCCCAATAGGAGTGTCTGGTTCACTTGGTCATGTTGTTGGCCCTTTCCTGGTGTGGCCGTTGCCTGTTACATCATCAACATAAAGGCCAGGTTCATATCAGCCAAAAAACGTCATCATTATCAGGCCCTGCAAAATCAAATCAACAGATCACGACCGGCAAGAGTCATTTCAATCGGTACTAATGGGTAATGGCATCAACATGAGAAAAATTGGCATGGTAGAAGGAGGCATAAGAGGAAACTGGTACTGACCTTTCCGTTAGACATTGGATCAGCTGGAAGAACCAAAGAAACCAACCAGTACATAGCTAGAATTCCTACTTGGAGAGAAGCTGTAATCATCTTAGACAGAACATATTTGGATATATGTAGACAATAACTGAGGATTGGAACCAACACATCACCTTGAAACCAAACAGAGCTGGAACCTAAGCATCCCTCATCCCTTTTGTATTGGAGATTGGTTTGCGAAAATGAGCAGAGCAGGAAAGGAGCAGCGGCAAGGTTGGCATTTTATAGGCTCACATGAATGTACAGAGACATGATTAACCACTCAATTAATCAATTAACATACAGAATTAACCTCCGAATTAAGGATCAATTGGCATGGGCGATGAAACTGACCTGCTCGGTGCATCGATTGGCACTAATGGTCGATTAACCTCTCAATCAATCATCGTTCGTGATTGAACTTCATGCTGGCAGAGCCGCTCGCGTCGCACGACCGAACGGGCCACGGAGGCGATGTAGGCCTCGTCCGAGCAAACCTAGCGCAGCCACCGATGCAATCCGAGGCCCTGGTCAGGCGGCGCAATCAGAACAGAGCAGGGTCGTGAATTTAGTGTTCGTCTCTTGTGCAGGTTCTTCTCCTGTGCGCTGCGTTCCATACAATAGGCCCAGTAGGTTGCGTTCCACAGGATAGTAGTATAGGCCCGGTACGCCATTCAGCCCAATTGAATGTAAGACGCCCAAAAATGCAACCGGAGCAGCGGCCCAAAAAGCCAGCGCAGCTTGACCGCGAGTTAGCCTGCACACGAGATTTAGGTGGGATTAGCAACGAATCGACGGCCAAAAACGACTAAAAGTGACGATCCAACGATTAGAAAGGCTGATGGCCTGAGAGGGTTGGGAGGGTGCTTAGTTATAATGTATCTAAATGAATAGATCTTGTCTACATCATGTCATCATTCTTATTGCATTACTCCGTTTCTCCATGAACTTAATACACTAGATGCATGGTGGATCTTGGTCGATGTGTGGAGTAATAGTAGTAGATGCATACAGGAGTTGATCTACTAATCTTGGACGTGATGCCTATATACATGATCATTGCCTTGGATATTGTCATGATTATTCATTTTCTATCAATTTGTTTACCCACCGTATGCTATTTTCTTGAGAGAAGCCTCTAGTGAAAACTACATGCCCCTGGTCTATATCCTATCATATTAAATCTAAAAATACCTTGCTGCACTTTTCCTTTATTTATTTTATTTTATGTTTTTGCTAGATCTATTTACCAAATATCATACAATTTAATCTATGTCAATACCAAGGAGGGATTGCCAACCCCTCTTACGCGTTGGGTTGCAAGTATTTGTTGTTTGTGTGCAGGTGTTGTTTACATAATGTTGCTTGGTTATTTTACTGGATTGATAACTTTGATTTCATAACTGCGGTAAATACTTACCTTTGATATGTTGCATCATCCTCTCCTCTTTAGGGAAATACCAACCCGGATACAAGCAATCAGGAAGAGTTTCTGGCGCCGTTGTCGGGGAGACATCATCAACATCTATCAAGTACCCAATCACAAATCGCATCTCCTTGCAATTACTTTATTATGCCATTTGGCTCTCGTTTTCATCTCCCCCACTTCTAAAAAGTTTTTTCAAAAATACAAAAATATTTTCCATTTGTCTTTTTCTTGTTTGATCTTTTGTTTGCGTGTGATCTTGTTTGCATAGTTACGACGTCTCAAAAAATATCAAATTGTGTGATTTTTCCAATACTACTAATAATGATTTTATTAGTATTCCAATTGTTCCTCCCACCGCTAGTGCAGAGTCTTATGATATTAATGCCACTTGTTGAATCTTATTATGAAAGAGCAATTTTCCGGTAAGCCTAATGAGGATGTCGCATTCCATTTAAACAATTTCATTAAATTATGTGATATGCAAAAGAAAAAAGATGTGGACAATGATATTGTCAAACTAAAATTGTTTCCTTTCTCTTTTCGAGATCGCGCAAAAATTTGGTTTTCATCTTTGCCACGAAATAGTATTAATTCTTGGGATAAGTGCAAAGATGTTTTTATTACTAAGTATTTTCCTCCCGCGAAAATTATTACCCTTGGAAATCAAATCATGAATTTTAAGCAACTTAAGCATGAACATATTGCACAATCTTGGGAAAGAATGAAATTAATGCTAAGAAATTGTCCTATTCATGGTTTAAATCTCTGGATGATTATACAAAAAAAATTATGCGGGATTGGATTTTGTCTCTAGAAATCTTTTAGATTCCACCGCGGGTGGTACTTTTATGAAAATTACTTTGGGTGAAGCTAATAGATTGCTTGATAATATTATGGCTAATTATTCACAATGGCATACCGAAAGAGCACCTACTAGTAAAAAAGGTTAATCCCGTTGTAGAAATTAGAACTTTGGGTGAAAAAGTTGATGCACTTATGAAATTGGTTGCTAGTAAAAATGCTCCTGTTAATCTTAATGATGTTCCTTTGTCTACTTTGATTGAGCAAAATAGTGATCCCTTAGATGTCAATGTTGTCTCGTGAAATAATTTTAATAATAATGCTTATAGAGGTAATTTTAATCCTAGGCCTTTTTCTTGGAAATTCCTCTAAAAATCATGGCAATTCCTACGGTAATTCTTATAATAATAATAATAATAATAATAATAATAATAATAATAATAATAATAATAATAATAATAATAACAAGATGCCCTCTGATCTTGAGAGTAATATTAAAGGAATTATTAATGCTCAAAAAGTTTTCAACACTATGATAAGAAGAAAAATTAAATAAGATAGATGACATGTCTAGGAGCATTGGTAGAATTACTCGTGATGTAGAAAATCTCAAGATTAAAAAATTTCCACCCAAGGTTGATATCAATGAATCAATTAAAGCTCTATATGTTTTCATGGATGAAAGTAATAAAAGAACCGTTATGCTTAGATCTTAAAGAGAATTTTTAGAAAGAGCCTTTTCGCCTGATTGCTTTCACCATAATGATGAAGATGTTAAGATGATTGGTGTTTCTTCTATTGATTTCTTGTTTAGTAATATTATAAAACGTGATGATAAGGGGATGGAATAAGACACAAATTTAGCTAGAAGGCGTCCCCATAATTCAGAGGGTGAAAATCTTGTTGAAAAATGATAAAAGTGGGTTTGGAGAGGTAAAAACTTAAAATAGTGATGTGTCCACTGATACGTCTCCATCGTATCTACTTTTTCTAACGCTTTTGCTCTTGTTTTGGACTCTAATTTGCATGAATTGAATGAAACTAACCCGGACTGGCGTTGTTTTCAGCAGAACTACCATGGTGTTGTTTTTCTGCAGAAATAAAAGTTCTCGGAATCGGATGAAACTTTTTGGAAAATTATTTTGGAATAAATAAAAAATACTGGAACCAAGACCCACCAGAGGGGGTGCCCCAGCCGCCCACAAGGCACCAGGGCATGCCACCCCCTCTGGCATGCCCTGGTGGGTAGTGGGGCCCACGAGGCTCCGCTGGCCCTAATTCTGACGCTATAAAATCCTAGTTTTGGAGAGAAAAAGAAGAGAAGAAGTTTTATTGCGTTTTATGATACGGAGCTGCCAACACCTCCTATTCTTCATCGGGATGCCAGATCTGGAGTCCGTTTGAGGCACCGGAGAGGGGGATCTTCGGTCTTCATCATCACCAACCATCCTCCATCACCAATTTCATGATGCACCGCTGGGAGTGAGTAATTCCTTCGTAGGTTCGCTAGTCGGTGAGAAGTTGGATGAGATTCATCATGTAATCGAGTTAGTTTTGTTAGGGCTTGATCCCTAGTATCCACTATGTTCTGAGATTGATGTTGCTATGACTTTACTATGCTTAATGCTTGTCACTAGGGCCCGAGTGCCATGATTTTAGATCTAAAACGTTTATGTTTTCACCATTATATATGTGTTCATGATCTGATCTTGCAAGTTATATGCACCTATTATGAGTTATGATCCGTAAACCCCAAGGTGACAATAATTGGGATACTTTCCAATGATGATCGCAATTTGAGAAGTTCATGTATTCACTATGTGTTAATGCTTTGTTCTGGTTCTCTATTAAAAGGACACCTTAATATCCCTTAGTTTCCTTATGTACCCCACTGCCACAGGAGGGTAGGACAAAAGATGTCGTGCAAGTTCTTTCCCATAAGCATGTATGCCTATTTACGGAATACATGCCTACATTATATTTATGAATTGGAGCTAGTTCTGTGTCGCCCTAGGTTATGACTGTTGTATGATGAATATTATCCAACGTAATCACCGATCCAAGGCCTACGAGATTTTCCCATATTGTTGTTGCTAAGTTATTGTTGCTATTGCTACTGTTACAACTACTACAAAATTGTTACTGCTGTTACCGTTACCACTGCTATTGTTACTACTACTATCAAAACTATCATACTATTGTGCTACTGATCACTTTGCTGCAGATATTTAGTATCCATGTGTGGTTGAATTGACAACTCAACTGCTAATACTTACAAATATTCTTTGGCTCCCTTTGTGTTGAATTTATAAATTTGGGTTGAATACTCTACCCTCAAAATGTTGCGATCCCCTATACTTGTGGTTTATCGCCCACTCTTTTGGATTATAAAGAGTTTACTTATGATAGTTGTTCTTTGATTGAATGTATTTCTTTTTTGCAATCGATGCTAAATTCACCCAATGCATATGAACAAAACAAAGCTTTTACTAAACATATTATAGAAGCAGTGGTGAAAGCTTTAGAAGAAAAGCTAGAATTAGAGATTTCAATTCCAATAAATTATATGATGAATGGGAACGTACCATTAAAGTAAAGATAAAAAATTATGAGTGCAATGCTTTATGTGATTTGGGTGCTAGTGTTTCCACAATTCAAAAATCTCTATGTGATGTGCTAGGTTTTACCAAGTTGGAAGAATGTTCTCTTAGTTTGCACTTGGCAGATTCCACTATTTAAAAGCCTTTGGGAAGAATTAATGATGTTCTTATTCTTGCAAATAGGAACCACGTGCCCATATATTTTATTATTCTTGATATTGATTGCAATCCATCTTGTCCCATAATACTTGGTAGACCGTTCTTACGAACTATAGGTGCCGTGCTTGATAGGAAAGAAGGGAATATTAAATTTTAGTTTCTATTGAGAAAGGGTATGGAACACTTCCCTAGAACAAGAATTAAGCCACTATATGAATCAATCATGAGGGCAAGCTATGGAGCAAAAACTAAAGACGATAACACTTGAATCTATGCATTATGCCTAGCTAGGGGCATAAAACAATAGCACTTGTTGGGAGGCAACCCAATGAATAAAATATGTTTTCTCTTTTTATTTATGTTCTTGTGTGTTTACACAATTATGCTAATTGTGTTTTATGTTTTAGTTATTGTTTGTGCCAAGTAAAGCCTTAGGATTATGTTGGGTGATAGTTGACTTGGTCCAGTTGAAAAACATAAAGTTTTGCACCTAGATATGGAATTTTCAAAATTCACAGAAAGATGATTTTGCTCTGAATTTTTTTACACATGATTGATACAAAAATTGTATATATCGTCCTAAGTTTTAAGAATTTTTAGAGTTACAGAAGTATGGTCAAAGTTCAGGTTACTACAGACCATTCTATTTTTGACAGATTTTGTTTTCATTGCATTGTGTGCTTATTTTGATGAATCTATGGGTATCGGGGGGTATAAGCCATGGTAAAGTTATAAGACAATATGTATAATGCAATAATAAAATATGAATGGGTTTGCAATAGCATGTCAAGTGGTGATTTGCTTTATTATACCAACGGATCTCACGAAGGTTTTGTTAAGTTTTGTGTGATTGAAGTTTTCAAGTTTTGGGTGAGACCACGATGGATGAAGGAATAAGGAGTGAAAAGATCCTAAGCTTGGGTATGCCCATGGCACCCCAAGGTAATACTCAAGGAGAACCAAGCAACTAAGCTTGGGGATGCCCTGGAAGGCATCCCCTATTTCTTCTAACGACCATCGGTAATTTTACTTGGAGCTATATTTTTATTTGTCATATAATCATGAGTTTTGCTTGGAGCGCCTTGTATTATATGAGTCTTGCTACCTCTTGAGCTTGCGTTGGTTTTTCCCTTGAAGGGGAAAGGGTGATGCAGCAAAGTAGCGTAAGTATTTCCCTCAGTTTTGAGAACCAAGGTATCAATCCAGTAGGAGACGACGCACAAGTCACCTAGTACCTGCACAAACAATCAAGAACCTTGCAACCAACGTGATAAAGGGGTTGTCAATCCCTTCACGGTCACTCGCAAAAGTGAGATTGGATAGAGATAATAAAGTAAATAGTTTTGGTATTTTTGTTGTATAGATTGGAAAGTAAAGATTGCAAAATAGTAAAGAAGATTTAAAGAGATGCAATATAATGGAAAAGAGACCCGGTGTGGCACCCCGGCTCAGAGAAAACCGGAACGCCCCGTATTCTAGCCCAGAGATCGAGATGAAGTCTTCTAGAATACGGCACTGCTTAGCATAGAACAAACCAGCTCTTTATTACTATCTATTTGGGTACAAGGGTTACATCGGCATGGCGACACTATGCCTGCCATTGTTGCTCTATGCAAGCAGCAGAACAACTCGAAGCAGCGGAATAACTCTAGCAGCGGAATAACTCTAGCAGCGGAACAACGACGACGGTGGTGAACTCCACTCTGCAGGGACTCTGGCTAGAACGCTCACCTAGCTCGCAATCATAGAATCCACAGCAAACAAGCAATCAAAACCGGCTTGACCTGCAAGCTGGCATGACACGCCAGGTCAGTACATTGAATGTACTTGCAAGCTCACAATAACGAGAAGCATTCAAGACAAACAACAACATGGCAATTACAGGTTAAGCATAAATGATATGATATCATCATAGCAACATGACATGAATAACATGAACCTGATACAACTAGGACAACACGAAAATGGCATGAACATATTAATCCGACAATACTAGCATGCAACATGATGACACTATCATGTATTACTTATTCTGCTCGGTTTACCTCATAACCATCACATGCATCACTTACCAACCTGGGACATCACACGATCATCTCAGGATCAAATCAAGCTTGGTATAAACAATACCGTAGTAATTATTAAATGACCACAAGGAGCTTGATCTTTAACCACGATTCTTGCACAACATCACGAATATCCAACAACTCGGTATCCTCGATACCACGGTGATCACTCACGGATCACAAACGGAACCACACATGGTTCAATGGGTTACCTCGTAACCAAACGGTGATCCCTCACGGATCACAAACGGAACCACTCTTGGTTCAATGGGTTACCTCATAACCAAATGGTGATCATTCACGGATCACATAACGGAACCACTCTGGGCTCAACAGGTTACCTTGTAACCAAACGGTGATCATTCACGGATCACATAACCAACTTATCTCATCATCGAAACGGGGGTTGTTATTAAGCACATTATTATTATTATTATTATTATTATTATTATTATTATTATTATTATTACTGTTGACCCATAGTGTAACCGACACGATCTGGGCCCTTATCCGCGGGCACAGCTATCGATAGATTTAACACACACTCTGTAGAGGTTAGCACACTGTACCCACACCACGGAACCCATGGCCTCGCACTCCCATTCGGGTGGACCAACGGCGTTCCGACAAAACCGTCCTACTGCCATGACACTCTCCCGGCCACTCCGACTCACTCCCCGCTGGGCTAGTCATGGGTGGCCTCGTGTCTACCCCAGACACCAACGGCCACCGTCGTGGCAAAATGGCCACATCGTGGCAAAACGGTCCCGAATGGGGACTAGGATCCATACAACAATAATGGGCACACAAGGTTATGTCTGCTTACCAGGCCAGGGTACCGCACGCCCATAACCTTCCCTCGTTGGAGGAACTGGCGAGAGGCACGACAATAGACCCAGTTAGGACCCTCCCATAAAGGTAAGCGTGGTTGCACTGGTCAGCTCGATATGGTGGCACCATGACTCAGCCAACAGTTGTTCAAGTTCAATTTAATCTGGTTAAACTTGAATGCAAATATGCTGAGCCATGATAAAATAACATGATGCAATTACAATGCATGCGCATGATATCAACATAAGCATGAGGGTACAACATAACTATCGACCATATCAACAATGAATCATATCCAACTGAGCATGGCATAACGACGTGCATGAATATCACAAGTACAACACTACTCATAGAAACCTAGCATGACCACTAGCATCAAAAAAAAATCATGCAAGACATATCAACAATCTACCATGCAAGCATTTAACCAACTGAATGCAATGGAACATGCATACGACGACACTCGGAACAAACGATAGTCATGCACCGAAGGCCATCACCGACATCAACATGTACTACTAGCAAGTATAAACATATGAAAGGAAATACTAGCAGGTAGAACATGATAGCAGAGTGTAAGACAACATAACACGAAAGTGAACATGCAACTCTAAGCATCACTGGAACAACAATGACCATGTTTTAAGCAAACATTTAGTAGAGATACAAGTTGAAAACCATGGCTACTGCATGACTATCATGCAAGTGGGTATTGTGGCTTGCCTGGGGATGAAGAAGACACCCGAGAAAAGTATGGTGAAGCCACAGAAAGATTTGCCAAAAACAGTTCTCCCTCGGAGAGGCTGTTTACGTGCAAGGGCAAAAAGGTCATTTCCAGAATACTAACTGAAAGTGCAACTATCCCTGGGTGGTTTTGGTAATTCCTAACAACATATAGCTCATTGAGCTAATGCTATCTCTAGATAAATATTTCAGGAAAGCTCAATGATTGGCATGGCATGGATGAGAAAAGTGGACCCCTCAAAATGCTAAGGACAAAAGGATTGGCTCAAGCTCAAAGCACAAGACTCTACATTTTCCATTTTAGTGATCCAAGATCACATTGAGTCTATAGGAAATGCCAATACTATCAAGGAGGGATGAGGTGTTACTTAACGAGTTTCTTACTCAAAGTGCTTAGTGATATGCTCCAAAGCCCTCAACTACTTTCTCACATCCACATATGACCCAAACCAAAAGTCAAACTCGGCCCCACCAAAACTATCTATCCGGTGCCACCGAGTTCTGTTGACATAGCCACAACCACAAACCCTAGTATTTCCGGTCTCACCTATATGGGATTGTAATCTCTCTATTTCCCTTCGTAATGTTTCGGTCAAACCGAGATGAGCAATCGGTCCCACCGAGATTGCAATGCAAACTCACTGATTCCCTTTTGTAACGTTTCTGTCCAACCGAGATGAGCGAATCGGTCCCACCGAGTTTGCCTGACCAACCCTCTCTGTGTCTGATACGTCCATTTTGCATCATGCTTTTATATCAATATTTATTGCATTATGGGCTGTTATTACACATTATATCTCATTACTTATGGCTATTCTCTCTTATTTTACAAGGTTTACCATGAAGAGGGGGAATGCCGGCAGCTGGAATTTTGGCTGGAAAAGGAGCAAATGTTGGGAACCTATTCTGCACAGCTCCAGAAGTCCCAAAACTCCACGAAACAACCTTTTGGAATTATTAAGAATTTCTGATGAAAAGAAATAGGCCAGGGGGCCCACACCCTGTCTAGGAGACAGGGGGCGTGCCCCCCCTATAGGGCACGCCCCCTATCTCCTGGGCCCCCTGGTGGGCCTCCGGCATCCATCTTCTGCTATATCATCACTTTTACCAAGGAAAAAACCATGGGCAAGCTTACGGGACAAAACTCCACTGCCACGAGGCGGAACCTTGGCGGAATCAATCTAGGGCTCTGGTGGAGCTGTTCTGCCAGGGACACTTCCCTCCAGGAGGAGGAAATCATCACCAACGTCATCACCAACGATCCTCTCATCGAGAGGGGGTCAATGTCCATCAACATCTTCACCAGCACCATCTCCTCCCAAACCCCTAGTTCATCTCTTGTATCCAATCTTGTATCAAAACCACAAATTGGTACCTGTGGGTTGCTAGTAGTGTTGATTACTCCTTGTAGTTGATGCTAATTGGTTTACTTGGTGGAAGATCATATGTTCAGATCCTTTATGCATATTATTACTCCTTTGATTATGAACATGAATATGCTTTGTGAGTAGTTACGTTTGGTCCTGAGGACATGGGTGAAGTCTTGCTATTAGTAGTCATGTGAATTTTGTATTCGTTCGATATTTTGATGAGATGTATGTTGTCTTTTCCTCTAGTGGTGTTATGTGAACGTCCACTACATGACACTTCACCATTATTTGGGCCTAGAGGAAGGCATGGGGAAGTAATAAGTAGATGATGGGTTGCTAGAGTGACAGAAGCTTAAACCCTAGTTTATGCGTTGCTTCGTTAGGGGCTGTTATGGATCCATATGTCTAATGTTGTGGTTAGGTTTACCTTAATACTTCTTTTGTAGTTGCGGATGCTTGCAATAGGGGTTAATCATAAGTGGGATGCTTGTCCAAGTTAGGGCAGTACCCAAGTTCCGGTCCACTCAGATATCAAATTATCAAAGTACCGAACGTGAATCATATGAACGTGATGAAAACTAGCTTGACGATAATTCCCAATGTGTCCTCGGGAGCTCCTTTATTATTATTAGAAATTGTCCAGGCTTATCCTTTGCTACATAAAGGATTGGGCCACCTTGCTGGACTTTATTTACTTGTTGCTCATTACTATTTATCTTATCACAAAACTATCTATTACCTACAATTTCAGTGCTTGCGGAGAAAACCTTACTGAAAACCGCTTATCATTTCCTTCTGCTCCTCGTTGGGTTCGACACTCTTACTTATCGAAAGGACTACGATAGATCCCCTACACTTGTGGGTCATCAAGACTCTTTTCTGGTGCCGTTGCCGGGGAGTGTAGCGCTTTTGGTGAGTGGAACTTGGTAAGGAAACATTTATATAGTGTGCTGAAATTTTCTGTTACTTGTCACTATGGAAACTAATCCTTTGAGGGGCTTGTTTGGGGTATCTTCACCCCAACCAGAAGAGCAAAGAGTTGCTCCTCAACCTACTGAACTTTATGAAAATATTTACTTTGAGATTCCTTCGGGTATGATAGAGAAACTGCTAGCTAATCCATTTGCAGGAGATGGAACATTGCATCCCGATTTACACCTTATCTTTGTGGATGAAGTTTGTGGATTATTTAAGCTTGCAGGTATTCCCGATGATGTTGTCAAAAGGAAGGTCTTCCCTTTATCTTTGAAGGGAGATGCATTGACATGGTATAGGCTATGTGATGATACGAGATCTTGGAATTATAAGCGATTGAAGTTGGAATTTCACCAGAAGTTCTATCCTATGCATCTTGTTCATCGTGATCGTAATTACATATATAATTTCTGGCCTCGCGAAGGAGAAAGCATCGCTCAAGCTTGGGGGAGGCTTAAGTCAATGTTATATTCATGCCCCAATCATGAGCTCTCTCGGGAAATGATTATTCAGAATTTTTATGCTCGGCTTTCTCTTGATAATCGCAACCTGCTCGATACTTCCTGTGCTGGTTCTTATATGCTGAAGACTATTGATTTCAAATGGGACTTATTGGAAAGAATTAAACGCAACTCTGAAGATTGGGGTTCCGACGATGGTAAGGAGTCAGGTATGACACCTAAGTTCGATTGTGTTAAATCTTTTATGGATACCGATGCTTTTCGTGGATTTAGCGCTAAGTATGGACTTGACTCTGAGATAGTAGCTACTTTTGTGAATCTTTTGCTACTCACGTTGATCTCCCTAAAGAGAAGTGGTTTAAATATAATCCTCCTGTTGAAGTGAAAGTAGTTGCACCTATTACAGTCAAAGAAAAGACTATTACCTATAGTGATCCTATTGTTCCTACTACTTATGTTGAAAAACCTCCTTTTCCTGTTAGGATAAAGGATCATGCTAAAGCTTCGACTGTTGTTCGTAAGAGTAATACTAGGACTTATACACCTCCTGAGCAAATTAATGTTGAACCTAGTATTGCTATGGTTAAAGATCTCTTGGATGAGGACTTAGATGGGCATGTTATTTCTTTCTTGGGTGAGACTGCTAATATTGCTAGACCTGATACTAAGACACGTAGACCTGCCGTAGGCATGCCTGTTATTTCTGTTAAAATAGGAGATCATTGTTATCATGGCTTATGTGATATGGGTGCTAGTGCTAGTGCGATACCTTATGATCTTTATAAAGAAATTATGCACGACATTGCACCCGTTGAATTAGAAGACATTGATGTTACTATTAAGCTTGCTAATAGGGATACCATTAAACCTATTGGGATTGTTAGAGATGTTGAAGTTTTGTGTGGGAAGGTTAAATACCCTGCTGATTTTCTTGTTCTTGGTTCCCCACAAGATGATTTTGTCCCATTATTTTTGGTAGACCCTTCTTGAATACTGCTAGTGCTAAGATTAATTGTGAAAAGAATATTGTCACTGTTGGCATAGATGGTATGTCTCATGAGTTTAATTTCGCTAAGTTTAGTAGACAACCTCGTGAAAGGGAACCACCTAGTAAGGATGAGATTATTGGTCTTGCTTCCATTGCTGTTCCTCCAACTGATCCGTTAGAACAATATTTGCTAGACCATGAAAACGATATGTTTATGAAGGAAAGGGAAGAAATAGATGAAGTGTTCCTTAAACAGGAACCTATGCTGAAACATAACCTTCCCGTTGAAATTCTTGGGGATCCCCCTCCACCCAAGGGTGATCCCGTGTTTGAACTCAAACCATTACCTGATAATCTTAAGTATGCTTATCTTGATGAAAAAGAAATATATCCTGTTATTATTAGTGCTAACCTTTCAGAGAAAGAAGAAGAAAGATTATTGAAAACTCTGAAGAAGCACCGAGCAGCTATTGGATATACTCTGGATGATCTTAAGGGCATTAGTCCCACATTATGTCAACACAAGATTTCAGTGGAGAAAGATGCCAAACCAGTTAGAGATCCTCAAAGACGATTAAATCCCAAGATGAAGGAAGTGGTAAGAAAGGAGATACTAAAGCTCCTTGAGGCAGGTATTATTTATCCCGTTGCTGATAGTGAATGGGTAAGCCCTGTCCATTGTGTCCCTAAAAAGGGAGGTATTACCGTCGTTCCTAATGATAAAGATGAATTGATCCCGCAAAGAATTATTACAGGTTATAGGATGGTAATTGATTTCCGTAAGTTAAATAAAGCTACTAAGAAAGATCATTACCCTTTACCTTTTATTGATCAAATGCTAGAAAGGCTATCCAAACACACACATTTTTGCTTTCTAGATGGTTATTCTGGTTTCTCTCAGATACCTGTGTCAGCGAAGGATCAATCTAAAACTACTTTTACTTGCCCTTTTGGTACTTTTGCTTATAGACGTATGCCTTTTGGTTTATGTAATGCACCTGCTACCTTTCAAAGATGCATGATGGCTATATTCTCTGATTTTTGTGAAAAGATTTGTGAGGTATTCATGGATGACTTCTCCGTCTATGGATCCTCTTTTGATGATTGTTTGAGCAACCTTGATCGAGTTTTGCAGAGATGCGAAGACACTAGTCTCGTCCTAAATTGGGAAAAGTGTCTCTTTATGGTTAATGAAGGCATTGTCTTGGGGCACAAGATCTCCGAGAGAGGTATTGAAGTTGATAAAGCCAAAGTTGATGCTATTGAAAAGATGCCATGTCCCAAGGACATAAAAGGTATAAGAAGTTTCCTTGGTCATGCCGGTTTTATAGGAGGTTCATTAAGGACTTTTCTAAAATCTCTAGGCCTCTGATTAATTTATTGAAAAAAGATATTCCTTTTGTCTTTGGTGATGATTGTGTAGAAGCATTTGAAGTGCTTAAGAAAGCTTTGATCACTGCACCTATTGTTCAACCACCTGATTGGAATTTACCTTTTGAAATTATGTGCGATGCTAGTGATTATGCTGTAGGTGCTGTTTTAGGGCAAAGAGTTGATAAGAAATTGAATGTTATCCAGTATGCTAGTAAGACTCTTGATACTGCCCAGAGAAATTATGCTACTACTGAAAAAGAGTTCTTAGCAGTTGTGTTTGCATGTGATAAGTTCAGACCTTATATTGTTGATTCCAGAGTTACTACTCACACTGATCATGCTGCTATTAAATATCTTATGGAAAAGAAAGATGCTAAGCCTAGACTCATTAGATGGGTTCTCTTGCTCCAAGAATTTGACTTGCATATTATTGATAGAAAGGGAGCTGAGAACCCCGTTGCAGATAACTTGTCTAGGTTAGAGAATGTTCTTGATGACCCACTGCCTATTAATGATAGCTTTCCTGATGAACAATTAGCGGTCGTCAATGCTTCTCGTACTGCTCCTTGGTATGCTGATTATGCTAATTACATTGTTGCTAAATATTTACCGCCTAGTTTCACATACCAGCAAAAGAAAAAGTTCTTTTATGATTTAAGACATTACTTCTGGGATGATCCACACCTTTATAAAGAAGGAGTAGATGGTGTTATTAGACGTTGTGTGCCTGAGCATGAACAGGAACAGATTCTACGTAAGTGTCACTCTGAATCTTATGGAGGACACCACGCTGGAGATAGAACTGCACACAAGGTACTACAATCTGGTTTTTATTGGCCTACTCTCTTCAAAGATGCTCGTAAGTTTGTCTTATCTTGTGATGAATGTCAAAGAATAGGTAACATTAGTAGACGTCAAGAAATGCCTATGAATTATTCTCTTGTTATTGAACCATTTGATGTTTGGGGCTTTGATTATATGGGACCTTTTCCTGCCTCTAATGGTTATACACATATTTTAGTTGTTGTTGATTACGTTACTAAGTGGCTAGAAGCTATTCCAACTAGTAGTGCTGATCATAACACTTCTATTAAAATGCTTAAAGAAGTTATTTTTCCGAGGTTTGGAGTCCCTAGATATCTTATGACTGATGGTGGTTCACATTTCATTCATGGTGCTTTCCGTAAGATGCTTGCTAAGTATGATGTCAATCATAGAATAGCATCTCCTTATCATCCGCAGTCTAGTGGTCAAGTAGAGTTGAGCAATAGAGAGCTCAAATTAATTTTGCAAAAGACTGTGAATAGATCTAGAAAGAATTGGTCCAAAAAACTTGATGATGCATTATGGGCCTATAGAACTGCATACAAAAATCCTATGGGTATGTCTCCTTATAAGATGGTTTATGGAAAAGCGTGTCATTTACCTCTTGAACTTGAACATAAAGCATATTGGGCTATTAAAGAGCTCAATTATGACTTCAAGCTTGCCGGTGAGAAGAGGTTATTTGATATTAGCTCACTTGATGAATGGAGAACCCAAGCCTATGAGAATGCCAAGCTTTTCAAAGAAAAAGTCAAACGCTGGCATGATAAGAGGATACAAAAGAGTGAGTTTAACGTAGGAGATTATGTGTTATTATTCAACTCTCGTTTAAGATATTTTGCAGGAAAACTTCTCTCAAAATGGGAAGGTCCCTACGTCATCGAGGAGGTCTATCGTTCTGGTGCCATAAAAATCAACAACTTCGAAGGCACAAATCCGAGGGTGGTAAACGGTCAAACAATTAAACACTATATTTCAGGTAATCCTATCAATGTTGAAACTAATATTATTGAAACTGTAACCCCTGAGGAATACATAAGGGACTCTTTCTAGAACATTCCAGACTCCGAAAAGGCATAGGTATGTGGTACGGTAAGTAAACCGACTCCAAAACAACTCCAATGGCAATTTTTATCAGTTTTGGAATATTTAAGAATTTTAGGAAGAAAGAAGTAGTCCGAAAGGGACACGAGGCTCCCACGAGAGTGGAGGGCGCCCCCCCCCCTATAGGGCACGCCCCCTGTCTCGTGAGCACCTCGTGTGCTTCCCAGACTCCGTTTTCTTGTATGTTACGTATTTTGGTCGGTAAAAATTCATTATATATACTCCCGAAGGTTTTGACCACCGTATCATGCAAATATCCTTTGTTTTCGTTTCGAGCTGTTCATGTTGCGGATTTGGAACAAGATGTCGTCCCAAGATTCGGAGGGGGAGAGCTACCTGGCTGATTATATTGCAAACCCAAAAGTATTTGGGGATGTGGAGCATTATGGCTGGACCACGGAGGAAGAAGAAGACGATAATCCGAAGGGGAAGGAGGAGACAAGCTCCGATGAAGAGGACGATCCACTACCTCAACCTGGTGATATGCATGTGGAGTTCAAGAAGTCAAGCCTCCCTAAGGTCCAATCTATCCCACCACGTTTTTTGGAGGACAGCAAGGCAACACTATGCAAAAAGATAATGAAATTTGAGCTCGAGAATGAGGATCTGAGGGACGAAAATGTTAGCCTCAGACGCAAGCCAGAGAAGAAAAATGCAACAATTCCACCATCACCATCACCACCTCCATCACCTCCAAGGAAATAATCACATGGGTATGGGCACTCCCCTTGGCAACTGCCAAGCTTGGGGGAGGTGCCTCGGTATCGTATCACCATCACACTCCTATCTTTACCACTTTATTTAGTTCGATCCTTTTAGTAGTATCTTGATCTAGTAGATTGAAGTTTTGATATCAAGTAGTTTGAGTTCTGCATTGTGATCTCTTTTTGTATTCGAGTCTGCGAGCTATCTATAATAAAGATTAGTGTTGAGTCAAGGGCTTTGCTATGTGCTATGATCTTGAGAAAGTAGAAAGAATAAAAGAGTTCATATTGATCTTATGGATAGTGATAACTTCACACATAGAAAGTATGAGGCATAAAAATTGTTGGGAGTTGATGAACGTAGCCTTGGTCATCGTTGCAATTAATAGGAAGTGATAAGGAAAGAGGGGTTCACATATAAATATATTATCTTGGACATCTTTTATGATTGTGAAGCACTCATTAAGTATGGCATGCTAAAAGAGTTGACGTTGGACAAGGAAGACAACGTAATGGTTTATGTTTTCTCACATCTCAGTTAAAGTATATTGTCACTGACTTTCCAAACATGTTGAGCTTGCCTATCACGCCCAATATGCGACCCTATCCAAAAGGAACTCGAAGGTCCCACCAAGGATAGACCCGCATATTGGGACGCTTTTGCAAGGTGGATATCATTACATCAACATTACATAATAGATGGGGATACATACAAGAGGCATACAATGCCACACGAATACAACATCACAATACAACAGAGCACCATCCAACTACGGATGAAACACAAATAGAAACTCAAACGACATCCACCCTGCTAGCCCAGGCTGCCGACCTGGAACCTATCCCCTGATCGAAGAAGTAGAAGAAGAACTCAATGCAAGCAAGCATCGCTCTCGCGTCATGATCATCGCAAAAACCTGTACCTGCAACTTTGTTGTAGTAATCTGTGAGCCACGAGGACTCAGCAATCCCATTACCATGGGTATCAAGACTAGCAAATCTTAATAGGAAAGGAAGGGGTAAAGTGGTGATGTTGCAGCAGCGGCTAAGCAAGTGTGGTGGCTAACATACGCAAATAAGAACGAGAAGAGAAGCAAAGGAACAGTCGTCAACTAGTAATGATCAAGAGGTGATCCTGAACTCCTACTTACGTCAATCATAACACAGAAACCGTGTTCACTTCCCGGACTCCGCCTAGAAGAGACCATCACGGCTACACACACGGTTGATGCATTTTAATTCGGATCAGGTTTCAAGTTGTCTACAACCGGACATTAACAAATTCCCATCTGCCAATAACCGCAGGCACGACTTTCGAAAGATTATACCCTGCAGGGGTGTCCCAACTTAGCCCATGACAAGCTCTCGCGATCAACGAAGGAATAGACCTTCTCCCAGGAAGACCCGATCAGACTCGGAATCCCGGTTTACAAGACATTTCGACAATGGTAAAACAAGACCAGCAAAACTGCCCGATGCGCCGACAATCCCGATAGGAGCTGCACATATCTCGTTCTTAGGGCAACACCGGATGAACACTACGTACAACTAAAACCAACCCTCAAGTTTCCCCGAGGTGGCGCTGCAAGTGGCTCTGGTTCGGACCAACACTTAGACAAGCACTGGCCTGGGGGGGGCTATAATAAAGATGACCCTCGAGAGAGCGACTCCCAAGGGAAAAGTAGGTGGTGGTGAGGCAAATGGTAAAACCAAGGTTGGTCCTTGCTGGAGGAGTTTTATTCAAAGCGAATTGTCGAGGGGATCCCATAAATCACCCGACCGCGTAAGGAACGCAAAATCCGGGAACATAACACCGGTATGACGGAAAACTAGGGCGGCAAGAGTGGAACAAAACACCAGGCAAAAGGCCGAGCCTTCCACCCTTTACCAAATATATAGATGCATTAATAATATAAGAGATATTGTGATATCCCAACCAAAATCCTGTCCACCATGGAGAAATCTTCAACTTCACCTGCAACTAGCAACGCTATAAGAGGGGTTGAGCAAAAGCGGTAACATAGCCAAACAACGGTTTGCATAGGAAAGGTGTCAAAGGTTAGAGGTTCATGGCAATAAGGGATGGCTGGATAAGCAGGTGATAGGTAGCGCAGCATAGCGATAGAACGAAACAACTAGCATAGCAATGATAGTAGTGAGATCCAGGGTAGCGGTCATCTTTCCTGAAATCCCGCAAGGAAGAAGAACGAGTCCATGAAGAAGATGAACGGATGAAGCCACGGAGACAAACCAAGTGTAGACTAACGAATCCTCACCATCGCAACGAAACAGGAACTAACAAGAAGGAGCACACAACAAGGTAAACACACCACACATGAGCAAGGCATGATGCAGAAACAAGCATGATGCATGACAAGACTACATGAAGCTACTCATGGCAAGAGATGATGCAAACAAGAGCAACACATCAAGGCAAGTTTAAATGAGGCCGGGAACAACATATAACAATTCCGGTAAGTCCTCATTTGCAAATTCCGAAATTGGTCCAGATCTGAATAAACCTTATGTTCAAGTTGTTAAACAGCAAGTTAAGATGCATCAATATGATCTACATGAGATTCTAGTCAAGTTACATATAAAGTTCATTAGATTTGGAGCTACGGCCTAGAAGATATGAGCAAACCAAGTTAAACATGGCATTGATGCAAAATGCACCCAAACATCAATCAAACACACCAAAACAAGGATGCAACATGATAATATTAAGCTACATGCAAAACAAGCAAGTTTCATATAGAGCACACTCAAAACGGAGCAACGGTGCAACACATACACTCTATACAAGTCATAGCAACAATCTGTCCATAACAGCAACTAGGCATATTGCAAGCATCAAAACAACATGCTACAGGACCTCAACAAGAAAACAAAAGGCATGGGCATGATGTACAGGTAAAGCATAACAAAACATGAACACTGAGCTATCTCGAGAAATCACTAGATCATGCTCAAAAAGACATGGTATGATTGCAAATAATAACAGTTTCAGACACATCAGGAAATAACATCAAGTTGCAATGTTTAGAGCGATCAAACAACATGTTACAGGAACATATCATGGCAAACAAAGGCATCGCATGAATCTACTAAATGCATAGAACAATAGTCCCTTACTGACCATGAGCCAACAAGGACCAGAAGATATGATGGCACCCACGTAAACATGGCAAGTTATATGACAGATTCATACATGGCAGGAACAAGAATAAGTAGGCATCTTGGTGAGCTTGAACCACTCACTACAGAGCAATACATGGCATGGCAAGGAAACCAACAGTAAGAAGGCATGTTTATGAAGCTAAGCATGGCAAGAGCAAGGTCATAGGGTGCATGGATCACTAGGAACAATCATGGAAACATTGAACTTCATGTTAAAAGGCTGACAACAACATCATTTAGTAAGTTTGGAGCAAGATATGAGCAATCTATAGCAAGATATAAATGCAACCAGGGGCATGGATGGATATAGCATGACATGTAGAACAAAACTCTCTTAGTGAACATCTCCAGATTATGCATAGAATGACTAGTAGCAACATGTTTATATAGCATCACGAAATTACAGATTCAGCCTGGCAAAACAGCAACATCATGAACCCTACTTAACAAGCTCGATTCCCTCACCACAAGTCATTGCATGACAAGATAAGCATAGCATCATCAAGAAGACATGTTTATGTAACCAACCAAGGCAAGAACAAGTCCATAGCGTGCAAGGATCAACTATAGCATCCTTGGCCAAATTGAATAACACGTAAACAATCTACCAGGAAACATTTTGAAGCAAAAGTAGAGCACGAAAATGACATGCTAGACTACTCCATACTTACAAACAATGGCATGAATGAATAGACAATAACCACATATTCAAAACATCCTTACTGAAGTACCTCAAAATAAGCATGGATCTCTCTGTAGCATCAACTTTACATGGCATAAAAATAACAGCAGAACAGGGACTGAAATCAGCAACAACAAGAAGCCTACTTTGCATGCTTGTGGTAGTCACCACATTGATCACAAAAATACATGGTAAGCACCTCTGTAAATAAGACATGGCATAGTTCAAAACACATGAAGACATCAACCTCATAGGATGCACACATCAATCATGGCAAAAATGACAAATGAGCTCGTTCTGATAACAGACAGCAGAAAACATTATGAAGCACTCTTACAACAATGATTCAGGCATCAAGATGACCTCAAATGAATATTATGCAATGGAACGAAATGATGTACTCGTTGAGATGAATAATTTGACATATTATACGCAATAAACGGAGCTACAGATGCAGAGATATGATGCGTCGAACATGCCATGAAAATGTCAGAAATCTGGGACTTAGTGGAATTATCACCTCCGAAAAGTCAACCCGGGACGGAACGGTTCCGGGACAGAGCGGATCGGGACGGGGCGCCGTGTTTGGTTTGGCGGTCGGGGTCTGGGCTGGCCGGGGCCGTCCCGATCTGGACGGGCCGCGGGTCAACGGCGGCGGCGCGACCGCTGGAGCTCCAGCGAGCGACGTGGAGGACGGATCCCGGGCGAAGGTCGCCGGATCCGGCCGAAGCTGGGCGGCGGACGACGGGCGAGGCGACGGCGGTGCTCCGCGGCGGCGCAGGAGCCTGGGAGGCGGCGCGGGAGGCCGGGAGACGTGCCGCGGCGCCGGCGGTGCTCGCCGGCGGCAGGCGGAGGAGAGGGGCGGCAGGGCGCGGCTGCCGGCGCGGGAGGCGGCGGGGCGCGGCACCCAGGGCACGGGGCCGGCGGCGGGCTTCGGCCGGTCGGGCGTCGGCGCGGGGTGCGGCTCGGTTCGGCCCGGGGGCGGGCCGGCGATGGGCCCCGCGGGCCCGGCGACGCGGTGGAGAGAGAGAGCCGGCGGGGACGAGGTGGCGATGCGCGATTGGGCGAGGCGGCGGCGATGCTGACGTGGCGCGACGGGATTGGCCGGAGCGACGTGTCCGGCGGACATGTCCGGCGCGGATGGACATGTCCGGCGGCGCGGGGAGGAGAGGGCTAGGGTTTCATCCGCGAAAATGGAAGGGGAGGGGTCTATTTATAGATTCTGGGAGCTAGGAGAGTCCAAAAGAGGAGCGGTTTTTTCCCACACAATCGTGATCGAATGTCCGCGAGCATGGAGGGGAGTTTGCTGGGTTTTGGGCCACTTTGGAAGGGGTGTTGGGCTGCGACAAAAGAGGGCTTTGCGGCTACCCGGTTAACCGTTGGAGTATCAAACGACCTCCAAATGGCATGAAACTTGACAGGCGGTCTACCGGCGCTATACCAAGGCCACTTGGCAAACCTCGGGCCATTCCGAGAAAGTTTAACACCCACTCACAACGAGAGACAAAAGGGGAACGCCGGAGGACATAGGAGTGTCGGATTGCAAAACGGACAACGAGGAAAATGCTCGGATGCATGAGACGAACACGTATGCAATGCAATGCACATGATGACATGACAAAATGCAACACGCAAGCAAATGACATGGCAACAATGGCGAATAACTGGCGGACACCTGGCGCAACGAATCCGGGGTGTTACAACACTCCTCCACTAACAAGAGATCTCGTCCCGAGATCTTAGGACCGAGACGGAAGGGAAAAAGGGAAGAGGTGAAGCAAGAACTCCAGAGAAGAAGCAAAGAATCAATAGCACTCGAGAAAAGAGAGGAACGACGAGAATGATGAGAATCAAAAGCTCACGGAATCAGATAGACTATGAAACAACTCGTTCTAACCGGAGTGGTTAGAATGAGAAAAGAAACGAATAAGATTGAAAGGATTTAGGCAGCACTCCGTCTGAAAATGGAAGGAAAAGAACATGAACTTGAGAGGATGGAATGATACTTGATGAACTCTTGAAGAATGAATTAAATCATGAAGAACCACCATGAAGAACTCCGGTAAAATAAAGGATGAAGAGATAGAATGAAGGATGAAAGAATAAGATGAGCCTTGCGATGATTTAGATGGAGGTTCCGACGAAATGGGTGAGAAAATTTCGAACTCCGGAAAAGAAAAGATGAAAACACTTGGAACTAGAATTTATTCATCAAGAACAAACTCTAAAGTAAGGGATTACTCACTTGGATGAAATAAGAATAAGATTTATTGTATTCTTATCCTTCATCAAATTACATTGATGGCAAGCAACGGATTTTGCATACTACTTATTCTTGTTGGAAAAAAGGATTGAGAAGTGACATATCGCAAACTTGAGAAGGTCTTCATGAACCACCGCTAGGATTGGAAGAAGGAATGGATTGATACGATAACAAAGGAAAAAGAATCTGAATGAACCATCGTAAGAATTCGGAAATGACTGATGAAAGAGAATGAATCACCGGGAAGAATTAGAAGACCAAATATGCTAGAGGGGATTTAGATGCAAGAAAACGGGAAGAACTCGATCTAATTAAAAGCACTTGAATGAAGCACAGGGATAATTGGATAATGGTAGCTGGAATGAGAGGACAAATAATTCTTCTAGGATGATGGCCTCGAGTGAAAAGAAACGGGAAAACAACTCCTGACATACTCTAGATGGGTAGAAAAGAATACCTGACAAATGGAATAATTCGAGAGGATGACATGAAGCTAGAATCATGAATCTTCGACAGAATGGGCAAGATTTAGAGGGAAAACTCTTCTTCGATCTTAAAATGACGACGGAAAAACACCAACAACATTACTGAGATACTCCGGGAGAATGAAAACTGAAAAGGTTGAGCCAGCAATGAAAAGAGTTTGAAATCGATCTTGGAAAGGCATCTGACTGATGAAATTCATACTTACATCACCTTTGAAAAGAATTGAGAATAACTCCGAGGGAATTAGAAGAGTCAGGTAAGATCCTGGAAAAAGACCTATGGGTTAGGGCCCACTAAAAGAGAAGCACCGTTGGAAAGAATTGTTGAACAGATAGATGATGCACCAGAACAATTGAAATATTTGAATGAGGTGACGACCTTGAATTAATTGGAACAAAAACGAATCTCCTGAGAAGTCTTGAACACTCCGGGTTGATTGAATGGCGACATGCAAACGAGTAGGGAAAACACTTGATCCAAGAAAAAGAATACGATCAACACCGAAAAACTAGAGTTGAGTCCACCGGAAAAAGAAAGGGATGAAGAATGTCGAACGAGGCGAGAATTCACCGGTTGAAACAATTGAGGGAAGACTGAAGAGGCTCCGTACAAATGAAATTGATGGTCAAAAGAGACTCAGATTCCGGGAAGAAAAAAAAGGGTGGGAGGGTGGGAAAACAAAAGAAACTCGGAAGGGAAATCGATGAATATCTTGAAGAGAAAACACCGGTTGAAATAATTGAGGAAAGAAAGGAAATACTTCGCACGAGTAGGATGGATACTCTATTACGGACTCCGGTTCCGAGAGGAAGAAGGGTGGGCGGGTGGGAAAAGAAAACAACTGAGGATTGAACTCGCAAAAGACAAAGAGGTTCGAGTCAACTTGACGAGAAAAGCACCGGATGAAAAGAGATGAGAACTAACGATCGGAAAACCAACTGCGTGATCCTAAAGAAAAATTTTGAAGGGGAAGAGAAGTAATTTAAAACACCTACGTCAAGATTCCTCACCAGAGCGATGAAGGGGCTGAGGAGTAAAAAGAATTCCTACTCTCCGATATAAATAGACTCCGAAAATAGTTTTCTTCTATACTCAACAACGGCCAAACTACACGATCAATCAAGGGGGGCTCCTAGGGGCGGTCGAGGCTCTGATACCAACTTATCACGCCCAATATGCGACCCTATCCAAAAGGAACTCGAAGGTCCCACCAAGGATAGACCCGCATATTGAGATGCTTTTGCAAGGTGGATATCATTACATCAACATTACATAATAGATGGGGATACATACAAGAGGCATACAATGCCACACGAATACAACATCACAATACAACAGAGCACCATCCAACTACGGATGAAACACAAACAGAAACTCAAACGACATCCACCCTGCTAGCCCAGGCTGCCGACCTGGAAGCTATCCCCTGATCGAAGAAGCAGAAGAAGAACTCAATGCAAGCAAGCATCGCTCTCGCGTCATGATCATCGCAAAAACCTGTACCTGCAACTGTTGTTGTAGTAATCTGTGAGCCACGAGGACTCAGTAATCCCATTACCATGGGTATCAAGACTAGCAAAGCTTAATAGGAAAGGAAGGGGTAAAGTGGTGATGTTGCAGCAACAGCTAAGCAAGTATGGTGGCTAACATACGCAAATAAGAACGAGAAGAGAAGCAAAGGAACGGTCATCAACTAGTAATGATCAAGAGGTGATCCTGAACTCCTACTTACGTCAATCATAACACAGAAACCGTGTTCACTTCCCGGACTCCGCCGAGAAGAGACCATCACGGCTACACACACGGTTGATGCGTTTTAATTCGGATCAGGTTTCAAGTTGTCTACAACCGAACACTAACAAATTCCCATCTGCCAATAACCGCAGGCACGGCTTTCAAAAGATTATACCCTGCAGGGGTGTCCCAACTTAGCCCATGACAAGCTCTCGCGATCAACGAAGGAATAGACCTTCTCCCAGGAAGACCCGATCAGACTCGGAATCCCGGTTTACAAGACATTTCGACAATGGTAAAACAAGACCAGCAAAACCGCCCGATGCGCCGACAATCCCGATAGGGGCTGCACATATCTCGTTCTCAGGGCAACACCGGATGAACACTACGTACAACTAAAACCAACCCTCAAGTTTCCCCGAGGTTGTGCTGCAAGTGGCTCTGGTTCGGACCAACACTTAGACAAGCACTGGCCTGGGGGGGCTATAATAAAGATGACCCTCGAGAGAGCGACGCCCAAGGGAAAAGTAGGTGGTGGTGAGGCAAATGGTAAAACCAAGGTTGGGCCTTGCTGGAGGAGTTTTATTCAAAGCAAACTGTCAAGGGGGTCCCATAAATCACCCGACCGCGTAAGGAACGCAAAATCCGGGAACATAACACCGGTATGACGGAAAACTAGGGCGACAAGAGTGGAACAAAACACTAGGCAAAAGGCCGAGCCTTCCACCCTTTACCAAATATATAGATGCATTAATAATATAAGAGATATTGTGATATCCCAACCAAAATCCTGTCCACCATGGAGAAATCTTCAACTTCACCTGCAACAAGCAACGCTATAAGAGGGGCTGAGCAAAAGCGGTAACATAGCCAAACAACGGTTTGCATAGGAAAGGTGTCAAAGGTTAGAGGTTCATGGCAATATGGGATGGCTGGATAAGCAGGTGATAGGTAGTGCAGCATAGCGATAGAACGAAACAACTAGCATAGCAATGATAGTAGTGAGATCCAGGGTAGCAGTCATCTTGCCTGAAATCCCGCAAGGAAGAAGAACGAGTCCATGAAGAAGATGAACGGATGAAGCCACGAAGACGAACCAAGTGTAGACTAACGAATCCTCACGATCGCAACGAAACAGGAACTAACAAGAAGGAGCACACAAGGTAAACACACCACACATGAGCAAGGCATGATGCAGAAACAAGCATGATGTATGATAAGACTACATGCAGCTACTCATGGCAAGAGATGATGCAAACAAGAGCAACACATCAAGGCAAGTTTAAATGAGGCCAGGAACAACATATAACAATTCCGGTAAGTCCTCATATGCAAATTTCGAAATTGGTCCAGATCTGAATAAACCTTATGTTCAAGTTGTTAAACAGCAAGTTAAGATGCATCAATATGATCTACACGATATTCTAGTCAAGTTACATATAAATTAAGTTCATTAGATTTGGAGCTACGGCCTAGAAGATATGAGCAAAACAAGTTAAACATGGCATTGATGCAAAATGCACCCAAACATCAATCAAACACACCGAAACAAGGATGCAACATGATAATATGAAGCTACATGCAAAAACAAGCAAGTTTCATATAGAGCACACTCAAAACGGAGCAACGGTGCAACACATACATTCTATACAAGTCATAGCAACAATCTGTCCATAACAGCAACTAGGCATATTGCAAGCATCAAAACAACATGCTACAGGACCTCAACAAGAAAACAAAAGGCATGGGCATGATGTACAGGTAAAGCATAACAAAACATGAACACTGAGCTATCTCCAGAAATCACTAGATCATGCTCAAAAAGACATGGTAAGATTGCAAATAATAACAGTTTCAGACATATCAGGAAATAACATCAGGTTGCAATGCTTAGAGCGATCAAACAACATGTTACAGGAACTTATCATGGCAAACAAAGGCATGGCATGAATCTAATAAATGCATAGAACAATAGTCCCTTACTGACCATGAGCCAACAAGGATCAGAAGATAGGATGGCACCCACGTAAACATGGCAAGTTATATGACAGATTCATACATGGTAGGAACAAGAATAAGTAGGCATGTTGGTGAGCTTGAACCACTCACTACAAAGCAATACATGGCATGGCAAGGCAACCAACAGTAAGAAGGCATGTTTATGAAGCTAAGCATGGCAATAGCAAGGTCATAGGGTGGATGGATCACTAGGAACAATCATGGAAACATTGAACTTCATGTTATCAGGCTGACAGCAACATCATTTAGCAAGTTTGGAGCAAGATATGAACAATCTACAGTAAGCTATAAATGCAACCAGGGGCATGGATGGATATAGCATGACATGTATAACAAAACACTCTTAATTAACATCTCCAGATTATGCATATAATGACTAGTAGCAACATGTTTATATAGCATCACGAAATAACAGATTCAGCCTGGCAAAACAACATCATGAACCCTACTTAACAAGCTAGATTCCCTCACCACAAGTCATTGCATGACAAGATAAGCATAGCGTCATCAAGAAGACATGTTTATGTAACCAACCAAGGCAAGAACAAGTCCATAGCATGCAAGGATCAACTATAGCATCCTTGGCCAAATTGAATAACACGTAAACAATCTGCCAGGAAACATTTTGAAGCAAAAGTAGAGCACGAAAATGACATGCTAGACTACTCCATAATTACAAACAATGGCATGAATGAATAGACAATAACCACATGTTCAAAACATCCTTATTGAACTACCTCAAAATAAGCATGGATCTCTCTGTAGCATCAAGTTTACATGGCATAAAAATAACAGCAGAACAGGGACTGAAATCAGCAACAGCAAGAAGCCTAGTTTGCATGCTTGTGATAGTCACCACATTGATCACAAAAATACATGGTAAGCACCTCTGTAAAGAAGACATGGCATAGTTCAAAACACATGAAGACATCAACCTCATAGGATGCACACATCAATCATGGCAAAAATGACAAATGAGCTCGTTCTGATAACAGACAGCAGAAAACATATTGAAGCTCTCTTACAACAATGATTCAGGCATCAAGATGACCTCAAATGAATATGATGCAATGGAACTAAATGATGTACTCATTGAGACGTACAATTTGACATATTATACGCACAAAACGGTGCTACGGATGCACAGATATGATGCATCGAACATGCCATGAAAATGTCAGAAATCTGGGACTTAGTGGAATTATCACCTCCGAAAAGTCAACCCGGGACGGAACGGTTCCGGGACGGAGCGGATCAGGACGGGGCGCCGTGTTTGTTTTGGCGGTCGGGGTCTGGGCTGGCCGGGGCCGTCCTGATTTGGACGGGCCGCGGGTCAACGGCGGCGGCGCGACCGCTGGAGCTCCGGCGAGCGATGTGGAGGACGGATCCCGGGCGAAGGTCGCCGGATCCGGCCGAAGCTGGGCGGCGGACGACAGGCGAGGCGACGGCGGCGCTCCGCGGCGGCGTAGGAGCCCGGGAGGCGGCGCGGGAGGCCGGGAGACGTGCCGCGGCGCCGGCGGCGCTCGCCGGCGGCGGGCGGAGGAGAGGAGCGGCAGGGCGCGGCTGCCGGCGCGGGAGGCGGCGGGGCACAGCGCGCAGGGCGCGGGGCCGGCGGCGGGCTTCGGCCGGTCGGGCGCCGGCGCGGGGCGCGGCCCGGTTCGGCCCGGGGGCGGGCCGGCGATGGGCCCCGCGGGCCCGGCGACGCGGAGGAGAGAGAGAGCCGGTGGGGACGAGGTGGCGATGCGCGATTGGGCGAGGCGGCGGCGCTGCTGACGTGGCGCGACGGGATTGGCCGGAGCGACGTGTCCGGTGGACATGTCCGGCGCGGATGGACATGTCCGGCGGCGCGAGGAGGAGAGGGCTAGGGTTTCATCCGCGAAAATGGAAGCGGAGGGGTCTATTTATAGATTCTGGGAGCTAGGAGAGTCCAAAAGAGGAGCGGTTTTCGCCCACACGATCGTGATCAAATGACCGCGAGCATGTAGGGGAGTTTGCTGGGTTTTGGGCCACTTTGGAAGGGCTGTTGGGCTGCAACAAAACAGGGCTTTGCGGCTACCCGGTTAACCGTTGGAGTATCAAACGACCTCCAAATGGCATGAAACTTGACAGGCGGTCTACCGGCGCTATACCAAGGCCACTTGGCAAACCTCGGGCCATTCCGAGAAAGTTTAACACCCACTCACAACGAGAGACAAAAGGGGAACGCCGGAGGACATAGGAGTGTCGGATTGCAAAACGGACAACGGGGAAAATGCTCGGATGCATGAGACGAACACGTATGCAATGCAATGCACATGATGACATGACAAAATGCAACACGCAAGAAAATGACATGGCAACGACGGCGAATAACTGGCGGACACCTGGCGCAACGAATCCGGGGTGTTACATTGCCTTTCCCCCTCATGCTAGCCAAATTCCTAGCACCAAGTAGAGATACTACTTGTGCTTCCAAATACCCTTAAACCCAGCATTTCCATGACAGTCCACCATATCTACCTATGGATTGAGTAAGATCCTTCAAGTAAGTTGTCATCGGTGCAAGCTATAAAAATTGCTCTCTAATTATGTATGACTTATTAGTGCAGAGAAAATAAGCTTTGTACGAACTTGTTGTGGAAGTAATAAAAGCGACGGACTGCATAACAAAGGTACACACACAAGGGGCAATATAAAGTGACGTTCTTTTGCATTACGATTTTATGCATCAACTCTAAACGCGCATGACAACCTCTACTTCCCTCTGCGAAGGGCCTATCTTTTACTTTGTGTTTTTACTTTATGCTTGAGTCAAGGTGATCTTCACCTTTCCCTTTTTCATTTTATCCTTTGGCAAGCTCCTCGTGTTTGAAAGATCATGATATATATATATATATCTACTAATTGGATGTAAGTTAGCATGGGCTATTATTGTTGACATCACCTAAAGGTGAATACGTAGGGAGGCAACACAATAAGTCCCTATCTTTCTTAGTGTCCGGCTGAAACTCTATAACCACAAGTATTGGGTGAGTGTTAGCAATTGTAGAAGACTACGAGATAGTTGAGTATGTGAGCTTGCTGAAAAGCTCTTTTATTGACTCTTTCTAATGTTACGATAAATTGCAATTGCTTCAATGACTGAGATTATAGTTTGTTAGTTCCCAATGAAGTTTTTGAACCATACTTGACATTGTGAATTGCTTGTTACTTGAGCATAGGAAATCATATGAAAAAATTTATATATGTTGCTATTTTTAAATTGATCATGATGCCCTCATGTCCGTATTTTATTATTATCGACACCTCTATCTCTAAATATGTGGACATATTTTTCGATTTCGGCTTCCGCTTGAGGACAAGCGAGGTCTAAGCTTGGGGGAGTTGATACGTCCATTTTGCATCATGCTTTTATATCAATATTTATTACATTATGGGATGTTATTACACATTATATCTCATTACTTATGGCTATTATCTCATATTTTACAAGGTTTACCATGAAGAGGGGGAATGTCAGTAGCTGGAATTCTGGCTGGAAAAGGAGCAAACGTTGGGAACCTATTCTGCACAGCTCCAAAAGTCCCGAAACTCCACGAAATAACTTTTTGGAATTATTAAGAATTTCTGAGCGAAAGAAATAGGCCAGGGGGCCCACACCCTGTATAGGAGACAGGGGGCGTGCCCCCCCTATAGGGCGCGCCCCCTGGTGGGCCTCCGGCGTCCATCTTCTGCTATATCATCACTTTTACCCTGGAAAAAATCATGGGCAAGCTTACGGGACGAAGCTCCACCGCCACGAGGCGAAACCTTGGCGGTATCAATCTAGGGCGTTGGCGGAGCTATTCTGTTGGGGACACTTCCCTCTAGGAGGGGGAAATCATCACCAACGTCATCACCAATGATCCTCTCATCGGGAGGGGGTCATTCTCCATCAACATCTTCACCAGCACCATCTCCTCTCAAAACCCTAGTTCATTTCTTGTATCCAATCTTGTATCAAAACCACAAATTGGTACCTGTGGGTTGCTAGTAGTGTTGATTACTCCTTGTAGTTGATGCTAATTGGTTTACTTGGTGGAAGATCATATGTTCAGATCCTTTATGCATATTATTACTCCTCTGATTATGAACATGAATATGCTTTGTGAGTAGTTATGTTTGTTCCTGAGGACATGGGTGAAGTCTTCCTATTAGTAGTCATGTGAATTTGGTATTCGTTCGATATTTCGATGAGATGTATGTTGTCTTTTCCTCTAGTGGTGTTATGTGAACGTCGGCTACATGAAACTTCACCATTATTTGGGCCTAGAGGAAGGCATGGGGAAGTAATAAGTAGATGATGGGTTGCTAGAGTGACAGAAGCTTAAACCCTAGTTTATACGTTGCTTCGTTAGGGGCTGTTATGGATCCATATGTCTAATGCTGTGGTTAGGTTTACCTTAATACTTCTTTTGTAGTTGCGGATGCTTGCAATAGGGGTTAATCATAAGGGGGATGCTTGTCCAAGTTAGGGCAGTACCCAAGTTCTGGTCCACCCACATGTCAAATTATCAAAGTACCGAACGCGAATCATATGAACGTGATGAAAACTAGCTTGACGATAATTCCCAATGTGTCCTCGGGAGCTCCTTTATTATTATTAGAAATTGTCCAGGCTTATCCTTTGCTACATAAAGGATTGGTCCACCTTGCTACACTTTATTTACTTTATTTACTTGTTGCTCGTTACTATTTATCTTATCACAAAACTATCTATTACCTACAATTTTAGTGCTTGCAGAGAAAACCTTACTGAAAACCGCTTATCATTTCCTTCTACTCCTCGTTGGGTTCGACACTCTTACTTATCGAAAGGACTACGATAGATAACCTAAACTTGTGGGTCATCAGTGTCTATTACCAAAATCGGTCTCACCGAGTTTGTGTAATCAGTCTCACCGAGATTACGTTATGCCCTAACCCTAACCATATCGGTCCCACCGAGTTAACATGTCGACCCCACCGAAAATCCTAACGGTCACATTATTTACTAAATCAGTCCGACCGAGTTTCACGAGTTGGTCCCACCGAGTTTGGTAAGTTGTGTGTAACGGTTAGATTTTGTGTGGAGGCTATATATACCCCTCCACCCACTCTTCATTCGTGAAGAGAGCCATCAGAACATGCCTACACTTCCAACTTACTTTTTCTGAGAGAGAACCACCTACACTTGTGTTGACGTCAAGATATTCCATTCCTACCACATAAATATTGATCTCTAGCCTTCCCCAAGTTGCTTTCCACTCAAACCTTCTTTCCACCAAATCCAAACCCCGTGAGAGAGAGGTGAGTGTTGGGGAGACTATCATTTGAAGCACAAGAGCAAGGAGTTCATCATCAACACACCATTTGTTCCTTCTTAGAGGGTGGTGTCTCCTAGATTGGCTAGGTGTCACTTGGGAGCCTCCGACAAGATTGTGGAGTTGAGCCAAGGAGTTTGTAAGGGCAAGGAGATCGCCTACTTCGTGAAGATCTACCCTAGTGAGGAAAGTCCTTCGTGGGCGACGACCATGGTGGGATAGACAAGGTTGCTTCTTCGTGGACCCTTCATGGGTGGAGCCCTCTGTTGACTCGCCAACCGTTACCCTTCATGGGTTGAAGTCTCCATCAACGTGGATGTACGATAGCACCACCTATCGGAACCACGGCTAAAAAATCTCCATGGAAACATTGCTTTTGCTCCCTAAAACTCCTCCCTTTACCTTCATATGCAATTGTTTTACATTCCGCTGCTATACTCTTAGAATTGCATGTGTAGGTTGATTGCTTGACTTGTGCCTAGTTGCTAAAATCTTCCAAGAACTAAAATTGGGAAAAGGCTAGATTTTTTATTTGGTCAAGTAGTCTAATCACCTCCCCTCTAGACATACTTTCGATCCTACAAGTGGTATCAGAGATTTGGTCTCCATTTCCTTTGATTTCCATAGCTTTGGGTGGTCATAGCCTTGGTTTCACAACCTAGGAGAGTATGGTGTCTAGCGAGGGAAATTACCACCGTAGAGGTCCTTACTTTGATGGTACTAATTTTGCTAGTTGGAAGCATAAGATGAAACTGCATATTCTTGGACATAACCCCTCCGTTTGGGCTATTGTCTGTATTGGCTTGCAAGGTGAATTCTTTGATGGGAGAGAACCGAACCGTGAAGCTACCGCAGAAGAGTTGAAGATGCTGCAATACAATGCTCAAGCTTGTGATATCCTCTTCAACGGATTGTGCCCCGAAGAATTCAACAAAATCATCCGTCTTGAGAATGCAAAGGAAATTTGGGATACTTTGATTGACATGCACGAAGGTACCAACTCTGTCAAGGAATCCAAGTTGGATGTGCTTCAAAGTCAACTTGACAAGTTCAAAATGAAGGATGGTGAAGGTATCGCTGAAATGTACTCTAGGCTTGCTCTCATCACAAATGAGATTGCCGGCTTAGGAAGTGAAGAGATGACCGACAAATTCATAATCAAGAATATCCTAAGAGCTTTGGATGGAAAATATGATACCGTGTGCACATTGATCCAAATGATGCCCAATTACAAAGATCTCAAGCCAACGAAAGTCATTGGAAGAATTATTGCTCATGAGATGTCAGTCAAGGATAAGGAGGAGCTCCACAACAAGTCAAGTGGTGCTTACAAAGCCTCATGTGAAGCTCCCACATCATCAAGTGAGAAACAAACCTTCAATGAAGAATTGAGCCTAATGGTGAAGAACTTCAACAAGTTCTACAAGAGTAGAAGCAAGGAAAGAAGTTCCAAGTCAAGGTCCTACAATGACAAAAGATCTTCTAGTCGTGAGCGTAATTGCTACAATTGTGGAAGACCCGGACACTATTCCAATGAGTGTACGGCTCCCTACAAAAGAAGAGAAGATTCTCCAAAAAGGAGTAGAAAGAAGAATCACCATCAAGAGAAAGAAGGAGTAGTGATGATCGTTATGAACGAAGAACATCCCGGAGAAGCAAGGATTCAGAAAGGAAGGACAAGTCATCAAGGAGCTACACAAAATGAAGACATCAAGCTCATGTTGGTGAATGGGTATCCGACTCCAACTCCGACAATCACTCCGAGAGAAGCTATCACTCTGACTCCGAATATACTCAAGATGAAGGTGTTGCCGGTCTAGCACTTGTGTCAACCAACTCCTACAACATATTTGACTCACCAAACGAAGGTATTGGAAGATGCTTCATGGCTAAAGGCCCAAAGGTATCACACTCCGAGTATGTTGATTTCAATAGTGATGAAGATGACTTGTTAGGTGATGATGGTTTACTTGTTGACAACTCTAGTGATGAATACTATAATGAAACATCAAATAATCATGCTAATCAAGATAAAACGAATGACAATGATAAGGAGAAGATTGAGCACCTAACTAAAGAACTAAACACTCTTAAGTTGGCTCATGAAACTATCTTAGAAGATCATCGAGAACTTTTAAATACTCATGAGAAGTTACGCTTTGAAAAGCTCAACCTTGAGCAAGAGCATGAGTTTTTAAAGGCAATCAATGATGATCTTCGCAAGAAAAGTACTTCTTACATTGCCAAGCGTTTACTCTTATCTACTTACATGCTGATACGTCTCCAACGTATCTACTTTTCCAAACACTTTCGCCCTTGTTTTGGACTCTAACTTGCATGATTTGAATGAAACTAACCCGGACTAACGCTATTTTCAGCAGAACTGCCATGGTGCTGTTTATTGTGCATAAAACAAAAGTTCTCGGAATGACCTGAAAATCCACGGAGATAACTTTTGGAAAATATAAAAAATACTGGCAAAAGAATCAAGGCTAGGGGGCCCACACCCTATCAACGAGGGTGGGGGCGCGCCCCCTGTCTCGTGGGCCCCGTGGAGCTCCACCGACCTCAACTCCAACTCTATATATTTCGTTTCACGGAGATAAAAATCAGAGAGGAAGTTTCATCGCGTTTTACGATACGGAGCCGCCGCCAAGCCCTAATCTCTCTCGGGAGGGCTGATCCGGAGTCCATTCGGGGCTCCGGAGAGGGGGATTCGTCATCGTCGTCATCATCAACCATCCTCCATCACCAATTTCATGATGCTCATCGCCATGCGTGAGTAATTCCATCATAGGCTTGCTGGACGGTGATGGGTTGGATGAGATTTACCATGTAATCAAGTTAGTTTTGTTAGGGTTTGATCCCTAGTATCCACTATGTTCTGACATTGATGTTGCTATGACTTTGCTATGCTTAATGCTTGTCACTAGGGCCCGAGTGCCATGATTTCAGATCTGAACCTATTATGTTTTCATGAATATATGTGAGTTCTTGATCCTATCTTGCAAGTCTATAGTCACCTATTATGTGTTATGATCCGACAACCCCGAAGTGACAATAATCGGGATATTCTTGGTGATGGCCGTAGTTTGAGGAGTTCATGTATTCACTATGTGTTAATGCTTTGGTTCGGTTCTCTATTAAAAGGAGGCCTTAATATCCCTTAGATTCCACTAGGACCCCGCTGCCACGGGAGGGTAGGACAAAATATGTCATGCAAGTTCTTTTCCATAAGCACGTATGACTATACTTAGAATACATGCCTACATTACATTGATGAACTGGAGCTAGTTCTGTGTCACCCTATGTTATAATTATTACATGAGGAATCGCATCCGACATAACTATCCATCACTGATCCAATGCCTACAAACTTTTCACATATTGTGCTTTGCTTATTTACTTTTCTGTTGCTACTATTACAATTACTACAAAACTGCTATCGTTACTTTTATCACCGTTACCATTACTATCATACTACTTTGCTACTAAATAATTTGCTGCAGATACTAAGTTATCCAGGTGTGGTTGAATTGACAACTCAACTGCTAATACTTGAGAATATTCTTTGGCTCCCCTTGTGTCGAATCAATAAATTTGGTGAATACTCTACCCTCAAAAACTGTTGCGATCCCCTATATTTGTGGGTTATCAAGACAATTTCTGGCGCCGTTGCCGGGGAGCATAGCTCTATTCTTTGAGTCACTTGGGATTTATATCTACTGGTCACTATGAGGAATTTGAAAGATGAAAGAACTAAGATTTTTCCCTCAACTACGAGGGGAGGTAAGGAACTGCCATCTAGCTCTGCACTAGATTCTCCTTCTGTTTTGAGTAAGCTTGCGACACCTAAACCTGCTACTGCTTTGAATTCTAGTATGTCGCATGTCATTGATGATGCCACTTCTGCTATGCATGATACTTATGATGAAACTACTTCTATGCTTGATACTACTGTTCCATTAGGTGAATATCTTGATGAACAACTTGCTAGGGTTAGAGAGAATGAAATTATTGAAGATGAAATTATTGATGATAGTGATAATGAAGGTTCTCCCCCTAAGTATGAATTGCCGTTGTTCCTGAGGGTTATGTTATGGATGAAGAAACTGCTAGAGATCTTTTTGCTTGCAATGATAGATCTGATCTTAAGAAGTTACTAGCTAAACTTGAACAGAAAACTATGAATGCTAGAATGAAATATGGCCCTGCTTTTGCTACTTCACCTATCTTTGTTACTGATAAGGATTATGAATTCTCTGTTGATCCTGAGATAATTGCTTTGGTTGAATCTGATCCTTTTTATGGCAATGAATCTGAAACTGTTGTGGCACATCTTACCAAGTTGAATGATATAGCCACCCTGTTTACTAATGATGAGAAGTCTCACTATTATTATATCATTAAGATATTTCCATTCTCATTAAAGGGTGATGCTAAAACTTGGTTTAATTCTCTTGATCCTGGTTGTGTGCATAGTCCCCAGGATATGATTTATTACTTCTCTGCTAAATATTTCCCTGCTCATAAGAAACAAGCTACCTTGCATGAAATATATAATTTTGTGCAAATTGAAGAAGAGAGTCTCCCACAAACTTGGGAGAGGCTTCTCCGGTTACTTAATGCTTTGCCTGATCATCCTCTTAAGAAAAATGAAATACTTGATATCTTTTATAATGGACTAACCGATGCTTCCAAGGACCACTTGGATAGTTGTGCCGGTTGTGTTTTCAGGGAAAGAACAGTCGACCAAGCTGAATTGTTATTGAATAATATGTAGACTAATGAAAATAATTGGACTCTTCCTGAGCCAATTCCTGAGCCGATTGAGCCAACTCCCGAGCCTATTCCTAAACCAACTCCAAAGAAGAGGGGTGTTCTATTTCTCAGTCCTGAAGATATGCAAGAGGCAAAGTAATCAATGAAAGAAAAAGGTATTAAAGCTGAAGATGTTAAGAATTTACCTACTATTGAAGAAATACATGGTCTTAATACAGCGCCTATTGAAGAAACACATTGTCTTGATAACCCGACACAGGTAGTAAAGGTAAATTCTCTCTATAGGTATGATAAAGTTGAAATCCCGTCTACTAAATTTCATAGCCAATGTTTAGATGAATTTGATGACTTTATGGCTAGGCAAGAAAGTTTTAATGCTTATGTTGGTAGAGAATTAAAGAGTAATGTTTTCATGATAGGACGCTTGAGTGATTATATGGCTAGAGTTAAAGGTGAACTCAAACTCATTAGCAAATATGCTTCTATGGTTACCACTCAAGCAGAGCAAGTACTTAAAGCTCAAAGTGATTTGCTCGATGAATTAAATAATAAACATGACTTTGTTGTTAGAGTGGCTACTAGAACTGGTAGAATGACTCAGGAACCTTTGTATCCTCAAGGCCACCCTAAGAGAATTGAGCAAGATTCTGAGAGAAATAATTTAGATGCACCTAGTCCTTCTAAAAAGAAGAAAAAGAAAAACGATAGGACTTTGCATGCTTCTAGTGAACCTGTTGTAGACACACCTGAGAATCCCAATGATATTTCTATTTCTGATGCTGAAACACAATCAGGTGATGAACATGAACCTAGTGATAATGTTAATGATAATGTTCATGTTGATGCTCAACCTAGCAATAACAATGATGTAGAGATTGAACCTGCTGTTGATCTTGATAACCCACAATCAAAGAATCAACATTATGATAAGAGAGACTTTGTTTCTAGGAAGCACGGTAAAGAAAGAGAACCATGGGTTCAGAAACCCATGCCTTTTCCTCCTAAGCCATCCAAGAAAAAGTATGATGGGGATTTTGAGCGCTTTGCTGAAATGATTAGACCTATCTTCTTACGTATGCGCTTAACTGATATGCTTAAAGTAAATCCTTATGCTAAATACATGAAGGATATTATTACAAATAAAAGAAAGACACCGAAAGCTGAAATTTCCACTATGCTTGCTAATTATACTTTTAAGGGTGGAATACCAAAGAAACTTGGAGATCCAGGAGTACCAACTATACCATGCTCCATTAAAAGAAACTATGTTAAGACTGCTTTATGTGATCTTGGAGCCGGTGTTAGTGTTATGCCTCTCTCTTTATATTGTAGACTTGAATTGAATAAGTTGACACCTACTGAAATATCTTTGCAAATGGCCGATAAATCAACTGCTATACCTGTTGGTATTTGTTAGGATGTGCCTGTTGTGGTTGCAAATGTCACTATCTTAACAGACTTTGTTATTCTTGATATTCCCGAGGACGATAGTATGTCGATTATCCTTGGTTGACCCTTTTTGAATACTGCAGGGGCTGTTACTGATTGCAACAAAGGCAATGTCACTTTTCCTTTTAATGGTAATGAGCATACGGTACACTTTCCGAGGAAACAACCTCAAGTTCATAGCATCAATTATGTTGGAAAAATTCCAACTATCATTATTGGAGGTTTTGAATTTCCTCTCCCTACTGTCAAGAAAAAAATATGATATTCTTATTGTTGGGGATGTTCATATCCCCGTCGAGGTAACCTAGTGTTATTCAAAATTTCTCCGGTTCCATGTTATTCGGAATGAGTTTGTTAACAAGAGTTGATCAACGTTGTTAGTGGATTCCTTTTGATGATCATGAGATGGATGAAACTAGAAGGCACAACCTTCTATACTCTCCTTTTACTTTCTGTTATTTAGAATAAATAAAGCAAAAATAGTATTATCTATCTGTTTTTTGAATTATCCATGTAATAAAAATATCCCGAAAATAAAAGTTCTCCAAATGCCCTGCAAATTTAGTATGTTTTTTGGAATATTTGAGGATTTTAGGCGAGGGTCCAAGGCGTGCCCACTCCCCCTGGGCACGCCCCCTGCCTCGTGGGCCCATGGTGGCCCCCCTCCACTTATTCCAGCAGCCACACACTCCACATTCCTCCCAAAAAATCCCCATCCAACTCAAGCACGAGTTCTAGCTCATTTTGCTGCGATTTTCGATCTCCTTGCTCAAAGCTCCATTCACAAAACTGCTTTGGGAGATTGTTGCTTGGTACGTGACTCCTCCATTGGTCCAATTAGTTTTTGTTCTAGTGCTTTATTCATTGCAAATTTTTGCTACATAGGTGACCCTATTCTTGAGCTTGCATGCCAAATTTATGAGGTCCCAAGTAATTCTAATGCATGATATAGGCTCTAGGCACTTGTGGGAGTAGTTGCTATCAATCTTGTTTAGTTTGATTCACTTTTATTTTGAAGTTACTAAAAATTTCAGATTTTTTTCAGAGGAAGAAATATGTCAAGGAAAATGTACCAAGGTGGTTCCTCAACAAAGAAAGGACCCAGACATGCCATGCGTGAGCAAGACGATGAACTGCCAAGGGAAGCTGAGGTGCGGTCTTGTGAATGGCCGCCAGAAGATTTTATGGTCAATGCAGGCATCAAGGATGAATTTGACGCATATGTGCGTAATGCCGATCTTGAGGATGCAAGATAAGTGTCCTTAGTACTACCAATTGACTGATTCATTCGTGAGAAGATTTAAATTTACATCTTCGCGTAATTCTCAGAATGTCCTGTTTGATATTTATGATCAATCTTATACCATGGACCTAGAAGATCTTACAACTACTCGCAAACTCCCACAGTGGGCCAATGTTAATGAACCCCACAAATCTGAATATAAAGACTTTCTTGCTAGTATCACTGTGGGAGAATCTAGGGATATAGCACAAGCTACCATAGGGAGCATTCATTTTCCTGCTATACATTATTTTGCTCTCTTCATTGGTAGATGCATTAATGGTAAAGATGAAGCATGTCACATGTGTGTCCCTGATCTTTGTGTTCTTAAGAGTGCCATATTAGGTAATAAAGATTACAACTTGGGGGCGATTGTTGCATGTAGGTTGCATAATAATGGTTTAGTTGGAGATTTATTTGGAGGGATTTATGCGACCCGTGTTGCTAATTATCTTGGTATACCCCCATGTGAGGGTGATATGGAGTTTCCTGTCGCTTATTTAGATTATGACGCGATGGTCAGACATTGTTTTCTTTTGAGGAATGAACAATTCCTCCAGTATCAACTAATCTTTGACAGACGTCGCGCTGTCCATGTTACTCTCCCTGCTCCTTCCCTTTTTGATTACCAAGCAAAAAGAAGATATGTTGTAACCAGGGAGGAGGCAACCGAACACGAGAGGAGAGCGGAGGTAGCTTGCCAACATGCCACAGCTCAGGAGGCATTGGCTGCTGCATCTCAGTATGACCCCAGTTATAACTTTGGATATCAACCAGGCTATCCTTGGCATTAGACCAACTTAGGCCAAAAGCCTAAGCTTGGGGGAGTACGTATTTCTCACCGACTTTACATTCATGTTCACACACTTATTCTAGTTGTCGGTGCTCATACTTTTTCATTGTACTACCCATGCTAGTTTAATTTATTTTTCTAGCTTTCTTCTTGTGTGTTTGATAAACCTTAAGAAAACCAAAAAAATTAGTTATTTTACTTTTCATTGCTTGTAGTAGCAATTAAAAGAAAAACCAAAAAGATTTCTCGTTCTTATTTTGCTTGTTGGGAGCTTTCTCGTGTAAATAGTTTTATTTATTTTCTTTCCTATGGGGGTCAAGAGTAGAAGACCATAATGAAAATGTTTAGTGGCTCTCATATGCATGATTGTTGATTTAATTTAGAGATCATATTACCTTGTCTTCTCTCTTCAATTGAATGCTTGCAGATTCCAGCTTAGTCCAATGCACGTGCACTATTATTATTATACACACCGTTCGGTCGTGCAAGTGACAGGCAATAATGACGATATACGATGGACTGATTGAGATGAGAGAAGCTGGTATGAACTTGACCTCTTTTGTTTTTGTAAATATGATGAGTTCATCGTTCCTGATTCAGCCTATTATGAATAAACATGTTTGCAATGACAATTAGAGATTGTAGTTGCTTATGCCATGCTTAATTAGCTAGGAGCTTATAATGGTTTACCTTGCGTGCCAACATGCTATTAAAATGGTTGTGATGTGGTATGATAGGGTGGTATCCTCCTTTGAATGATTTGAGTGACTTGACTTGGCACATGTTCACGCATGTAGTTGAAACAAATCAACATAGCCTTCACGATATTTATGTTCATGGTGGATTATATCCTACTCATGCTTGCACTCGGTGTTGATTAATTTTAATGCATGTTCATGACTGTTGTCGCTCTCTCAGTTGGTCGCTTCCTAGTCTTTTGCTAGCCTTCACCTGTACTAAGCGGGAATACTGCTTGTGCATCCAAACTCCATAAACCCCAAAGTTATTCCATATGAGTCCACCATACCTTCCTATATGCGGTATTTACCTGCCGTTCCAAGTAAATCTGTATGTGCCAAACTCCAAACCTTCAAATGAAATTATGTTTTGTATGCTCGAGTAACTCATATTTCAACTAGGGTTGTCTGTATCTTCCATGCTAGGTGGGTTATTCTCAAGGGGAGTGGACTCCGCTCCTCATTCACGAGAAAATGGCTGGTAACCAGGATGCCCAGTCCCATGATCAAAAAGATCAAAGAAAATCGAAATAATTAAACAAAACTCCCCCAGGGTTGTTGCTAGTTGGAGGCACTCGTTGTTTCGAGCAAGCCATGGATTGATGCTTGTTGGTGGTAGGGGAGTATAAAATTTTACCATTCTGTTTGGGAACCGCCTATAATGTATGTAGCATGGAAGATATTGAGATCTCATAGTTGTTGCGTTGACAGTGAAAGTATACCGCTCAAAATGTTATTCATCTCTATTTTAAATCGAGCTCTGGCACCTCTACAAATCCCTGCTTCCCTCTACGAAGGGTCTATTTATTTAATTTTATGTTGAGTCATCACCCTCTTATTAAAAAATATCCGCCGGAGAGCACACTATCATTTGCATTTGTTACTATTAGTTTATTTTGTGTATGACTTGACTGGATCTCTTTTACCATGAATTACGATGTTTAGTCAGTCCTTGATCTTTAAAGGTGCTCTGCATTTATGTTTTGCGGTCTCAGAAAGGGCTAGCGAGATACCATCTTGTTATATCATATGATTGTTTTGAGAAAGTGTTGTCATCTAAGTTTTATTATTATTGCTCGCTAGTTGATTATACCATTGATATGAGTAAATATGAGACCTAAGTGTTATTGTGAATATGTTAGTTCATAATCTTTGCTGAAAACTTGAATGCTGACTTTACATATTTACAACAACAAGAGCAAACAGAGTTTGTAAAAGTTTTTCTTTATCACTTTCAGTTTATCAACTGAATTGCTTGAGGACAAGCAAAGGTTTAAGCTTGGGGGAGTTGATACGTCTCCAACGTATCTACTTTTCCAAACACTTTTGCCCTTGTTTTGAACTCTAACTTGCGTGATTTGAATGAAACTAACCCGGACTGACGCAGTTTTCAGTAGAACTGCCATGGTGTTGTTTATTGTGGAGAAAACAAAAGTTCTCGGAATGACCTGAAAATCCACGGAGATAACTTTTGGAAAATATAAAAAATAATGACGAAAGAATCAAGTCTAGGGGCCCCACACCCTGTCCACGAGGGTGGGGGCGTGCCCCCTGTCTCGTGGGCCCCCTGGAGCTCCACCGACCTCAACTCCAACTCTATATATTCCCTTTCGCGGAGAAAAAAATCAGAGAGGAAGTTTCATCGTGTTTTACGATACGGAGCCGCCGCCAAGCCCTAATCTCTCCCGCGAGGGCTGATCTGGAGTTCGTTCGGGACTCCGGAGAGGGGGATTCGTCGTCGTCGTCATCATCAACCATCCTCCATCACCAATTTCATGATGCTCATCGCCGTGCGTGAGTAATTCCATCGTAGGCTTGCTGGACGGTGATGGGTTGGATGAGATTTACCATGTAATCAAGTTAGTTTTGTTAGGGTTTGATCCCTAGTATCCACTATGTTCTGAGATTGATGTTCCTATGACTTTGCTATGCTTAATGCTTGTCACTAGGGCCCGAGTGCCATAATTTCATATCTGAACCTATTATGTTTTCATGAATATATGTGAGTTCTTGATCCTATCTTGCAAGTCTATAGTCACCTATTATGTGTTATGATCCGACAACCCCGAAGTGACAATAATCGGGATACTTCTCGATGATGACCATAGTTTGAGGAGTTCATGTATTCACTATGTGTTAATGCTTTGGTCCAGTTCTCTATTAAAAGGAGGCCTTAATATCCCTTAGTTTCCACTAGGACCCCGCTGCCACGGGAGGGTAGGACAAAAGATGTCATGCAAGTTCTTTTCCATAAGCACGTATTACTATATTCAGAATACATGCCTATATTACATTGATGAACTGGAGCTAGTTCTGTGTCACCCTATGTTATAATTATTACATGAGGAATTGCATCCGACATAATTATCCATCACTGATCTAATGCCTACGAGCTTTTCACATATTGTGCTTTGCTTATTTACTTTTTCATTGCTACTGTTACAATTACTACAAAACTGCTATCTTACTTTTATCACTGTTACCATTACTATCATACTACTTTGCTACTAAATACTTTGCTGCAGATACTAAGTTATCCAGGTGTGGTTGAATTGAGAACTCAACTACTAATACTTGAGAATATTCTTTGGCTCCCCTTGTGTCGAATCAATAAATTTGGGTTGAATACTCTACCCTCAAAAACTGTTGCAATCCCCTATACTTGTGGGTTATCACATGCCACAAGTCAAGTCTAGTAACAAGAACAGGAAAGATTCTTCTTCTAGTAGTAACAATAATCATGCTAAATCCAATGTTGTTGCTTCTAGTAGTTCTCTTGATTCCACTAATGATTCTCTTAGCCACGTTACAATTGAGCAAGAAAATAGCTTATTGAAGGGAATTATAGAGAAAGGTGTTTACAAGATACTTGTCGGAAGTAAGCAATTCGAGGAAATTGTACGCAAGCAAAGAAGGCACCGGAAGAATCAGGGTGTTGGTTTTGAACGAAAGTTCAATGCCAATGGAGTTGAGTGGGAAGAAGATCAATACCCCAAGACGAAGTTTGTTCCTCAACAAGAGAAGTATGATCCCACTTCTTTCAAAGGTACACAAGCTCAAGATGATCTTCCACCACAAGGCCACAAGTAAAAAGGCAAGGACAAGCTTCAAGAGGAGATTGATGCATTTGAAGAAGATCCTAAGGCCATGGTCAAGTGGGTTCCCAAGACTATATGAAGTTTTACTTCATCGAGTACAACTACAACTCCAAGGATTTCCATCAAGATGATGTGGATCCCAAAGAAGAAGAACTAGAGAGTTCTTGAGGGTGACTCCGCCAACATACTTCACTCATATCATTTTGGCAAGGACAAGTGCAATCAACTTCCATATCTTGCACTAGTTCAAGGAGTCACAAACCCTCTTGTTGGTAAGACAAGGGACAAGGTAACCTAATGCTTTCATGGACATCATCTTGTGTGTGCATCACTCTATGTCTATGGATATCCTTGTTTGTTCCTTGTGGGACTAACCCGTGTAGGTATTGAAAGTGCAACTCACTCCAATGGATTGCTCCGAATGATCTACATCAACATTGAGCATCCACATCTTCAACACCTACATGAAGTCATCATCGACAAAACCCAAGGTTAGTTCATCCCTCTTAGGGGGGATCTCACATCTAGGGGAATCTTTACTCTAAGATTTGAGATAAAGCAACTCTAATGGTGTGAACACTATAATGCTTTATGTAAAAGTGGTAACCCCACTTGTGCTTAAACGATGAGTATGACCTATGATCAAATGTTCTCATTTGACTCCTAAGTCAATATACTCATATATAGATGACCTAGTCATCGCCAATTGCTTGATAGATGCTAGAATTTGTTGTGCATGCTTTGCCACATATTTCATTTGCCATTTTATTGTGTGAGCATGTTGGTTGCATATTTTACTCATTCGAGGACATCCACTTGTTGTTATGATTGGTTGGTTTCTTTTCTTTTGCCAAGTGGATGGACAAGAATGCCTAAGAACCTTCTCTAGCTATCTATGCTTTTCTTGTCTCAAACTCTATTCATGCTACATCACAGAGTTTGATCAAGTCGGATTCGAACCACTCTATGTGAGGAGCACTCGGAGTCCCCGATTCGTCATAGACTTAAACTTCCAAAACCTCTTGTGCATTTCGGTCTAACTGATTCACCCTTTTCGGTCATATCGAGATCACTAAGTTGATCTAGGTTTTCAACCTCGGTGCAACCGTTTAGAATTTTTCGGTCACACCGGGTTGCAATAACTGCTCGCAGTTTTGCATCTCGGTGCCGCCGAGTTGTTCCACTCGGTAACACCGACAGGGTCAGGCTATATATACTCACGGGTCAAATTTTGGAAAATTTTCCGAAACCCTTTGCCCGTGCTTAGCCTGCTCTGCCTCTTCGGGTCTCCGGATCGTCCTCTTCACCGCCAGCGACCTCCCGCCGTTGGTCTCCGCCGCCGTCAACGACATTCTGCCCCGCCGTTGCCGTCATAGCAAGTTCACCGCCAAACTAGGGTATGAACTTGAAACTTTGTGCTAATCTTTAACTCTGATTCCTAGCACATTGCTTTGCCATGATTCTTGCCACGTTTGAAATCATTCTATCCAGCGAAAACATTTCGTAGATTAGATTTGATTTGGAAATTTAGGGTTAGGTTTCCGCTGAACTCATCTCGGACCGACCGAGTTGTAGAAATCGGTCTCACCAATTTGGCTTAGGCCATTGCACATGTGATTTTTGGTCTAACCAAGAATTGCAAATCGGTGTGACCGAGATCGATTCTTTGTGAAACCCTAGCAGTCTCGGTGCCACCAAACTGTACTCGGTCTGATCGAGTTCACTAGTTTAGGTTCCAAAAGCTGCTTCGGTATCACCGAGTTTTTAAATCAGTAGCTCCGAAATGCTTTCTATGGAAAACTAAAACTAAGTTTTTGACTCAATTGTTTTGCAAAAACCACTGTACTTTGTGATGCTCATCTACTCTACCTCATCTACATCTATTCACAGGGTCTGCTGTCAATGAGTTTGCCTGAAAATGTCTGATCAAAGTGATAGCCAGAACAAGTCAGAAGAGCAAGCACAGATGAGTGAGGGAACTAGTCCCTCAAGCAGTTATGATGAGGGCAGTAGGAGCACACCCAACAATTTGCCGAAAGCAGCCACTAGGACAAGGAAGAAGAAAACCTCAGATTCTAAAGATGAGGACTACATTGCTGTTGAGGATGAGGCCACTTCAAAGAAGAAGGTGATGAAAAAGGAGTATGGCACAGCTGCTACCACCAAGCCAGTCATGAACAAGAAGGCACCTGCCAGGAGAGTGCCCACATCCAAACCTAGGAAGGTTGCCACTGGTGAAACTATGAAGTTCACCATTGAGTCTGAAGAAGAAGCTGCTGGCCAAGATAAGAAGAAGAAGAGGGTGAGAACCACTACTGCCAAAGTTCTTGGCAAGCCCTCCATGAGGAGAGATTCTGATGAAGAAAAAGAAGAGGAGAAGGATGCTGCACCAGCACCCAAAGCTCAGAAGCTCATGGGAGATGCAATCAAATCAGGGCCTGCTCCATCTAAGCCCAAAGCTGCTCCCAAGGCTGCTGCTCCAGCACCAAAGCCTAAACCCAAGAGAAACACCAGAAGTATACCTGCATCAGAGAAGAACAAGGCCCCAGTGCCTGAAGCTGCCGAAGAAGATGAAGATTCACTTGTTTTGAGGAAGTTGAAGCCCAAGATTCCTGACCATAATGATGCTCATCCAGTAGCTGAAGACATGCACATCAGAAAGGATGCTGGACTGAGATTGTGGAGACAGTCAGATCCATATGTTGTGAGGAGGAGGACAACAATTGACTACAGATTTCACACAAAGGAGCAACATGATTTTTATGAAACAATTTTGCTTGACAAGAAGACCATTGTATGTGACATGAGATGGATCAACTGGGACTACATCAAGAAAAATGAAGCTCACTATCCAGGAGTATATGATAGCTTCAAATCATGTGGAGTTGATGAATTTGTTGCCCAGAAGCTCACCAAGTGGAATGATGAGCTCATCATGCAGTTTTACTCCACAACTCACTTCTACCTAGATGGGAAGATCAGATGGATGTCTGAAGGTACTAGGTACCAATCCATAGTTGAAGAATGGGCTGGGTTGATCAATGCTCCAAAAGAATCTAAAGATGACTTGGATGTATATGCTGAGAAGAAGAAATACCACAACTCTATGGCACACATGTATAGAGAGATCCCAAATAAAGCTTTGGAAACTCATAAGCTTGGATCTGTACACTTCTTGTTGTCTAGTCTGCCTACAATCAACTGGATACTTGGGCACACATTGCTACCCAAGTCTGGAGTTCACAAGATGATCAGAGGACATGCTAGCAACTTGCTGCATTTGTTTGATATACCTCAAAAATTCAAATTCATGAGCCTGACTGTGGAAACAATCAAGAGAACAACAACTGATCAGAAGAGAAGTGGTGGGTATGCTCCACACATTCAGGAGCTCATCAACTCAAAGATGGGCACATGCACATATCTTTTGGATAAGGAGCATCTACCCTTATATCCTGAGTTTGAAGATAACACAATTGAGATGAATGAGGAGGAACCATCATCTGTACAAGCACATGAGAAGAGAGAGAAGGCAAGGGCAGCGAAAGCTGCAAAGATGCCAACTGCTGAAGAGGCATCTCAAGTGTTCCTCAAGAGCAAGCAAGATCAGCTTGGCTATTTGATTGCCTCCACCTTGAGAATTGAGAAGGGCTTGGCCACCCTGACTCAAAACTAGGAGAGCTTGGAGAGGGTCATTGAGCAGAAGTTTTATGCTCTTGATGTGAAGGTCACTAAGATCCAAATTGCGGTTGAGAAACTTCAGGAGGATGTGGAGGAGAAGAAGGGCGAGTCTACTACAGATGCATTTGCTAGTGTGCCCAAAGGACAGAGATCTGCTGCAGTGCCTGTTCTAGATACTAGAGCTACATCATCTGCACCAGCTGCCACAGCTTCAGTGCCACCAGCTCCAGCAGTCACTCCACCAGCTCCAGCTACATCAACTGATGCTTTCGTCCTTGGAGTCATCTCTACACCACCTCATGAAGACCAATCCTGAGAGTCGTTTAGCACTATGCTTTTTTGAACTTTTTGGTAACTTGTTGCCAAAGGGGGAGAAAAATGTATAGATCATAGGCTTCGAGAGAGAGTGTTGCTTTTGATCTCTCTTGTTTTTGGTGGTTGAACTTCTTTATTGTGTGTTTGCTTGATACATTATGCCTTTTGTGAGATACTTGGATGATCATGTGTTTGATCATATGCTACCTTAATGCTTGTTGGATGATATTATCTCTTATATCCTTATATGATCATTCACTTTGCTTGGTGATGAGTGCATGTGTTCAATCATTATCATTTTGAGCGCTCCACCAAGATTTATCTGACATGAAAGAGTAACCCATGGTCCTAACACATTGTGCATTTGCAGTCCAAAGCAAATTTTAAATAATGCACAAATTTAAGGGGAGCTCTTGCTTATCACATACTTCTCAAAGCGACGATGTTTTTCAATCTTATTATCATTTTTTGAAGCTTTGATCTATATGGTGTCATCAATTACCAAAAAGGGGGAGATTGAAAGTGCAACTATCCTTGGGTGGTTTTGGTAATTCCTACCAACATATAGCTCATTGAGCTAATGCTATCTCTAGATAAATATTCTAGGAAAGCTCAATGATTGGCATGGCATGGATGAGAAAAGTGGACCCCTCAAAATGCTAAGGACAAAAGGATTGGCTCAAGCTCAAAGCACAACACTCTACATTTTCCATTTTAGTGATCCAAGATCACATTGAGTCTATAGGAAAAGCCAATACTATCACGGAGGGATGAGGTGTTTCTTAATGAGCTTCTTACTCAAAGTGCTTAGTGATATGCTCCAAAGCCCTCAACTACTTTCTAACATTCACATATGACCCAAACCAAAAGTCAAACTCGGCCCCACCGAAACTTTCTATCCGTTGCCACCGAGTTCTATTGACATAGCCACAACCACAAACCCTAGTCTTTTCGGTCTCACCGATAGGGATCTCGGTCTCACTGAGATGGGATTGTGATTTCTCCGTTTCCCTTCGTAATACTTCGGTCAAACCGAGATGAGCGATCGGTCCCACCGAGATTGCAATGCAGACTAACTGTTTCCCTTTCGTAACGTTTCGGTCCAACCGATACGAGCGAATCGGTCCCACCGAGTTTGCCTGACCAACCCTTTGTGTGTCTATTACCAAAATCGGTCTCACCGAGTTTTTGTAATCGGTCTCACCGAGATTACGTTATGCCCTAACCCTAACCATATCAGTCCCACCGAGTTGACATGTCGGTCCCACCGAAAATCCTAACGGTCACATTATTTACTAAATCGGTCCGACCGAGTTTCACGATTCGGTCCCATCGAGTTTGGTAAGTTGTGTGTAATGGTTAGATTTTGTGTGGAGGCTATATATACCCCTCCACACACTTCATTCGTCAAGAGAGCCATTAGAACATGCCTATGCTTCCAACATACATTTTCTCAGAGAGAACCACCTACACTTGTGTTGAGGTCAAGATATTCCATTCCTACCACATAAATCTTGATCTCTAGCCTTCCCCAAGTTGCTTTCCACTCAAATCTTTTTCCACCAAATCCAAATCCTATGAGAGAGAGTTGAGTGTTGGGGAGACTATCATTTGAAGCACAAGAGCAAAGAGTTCATCATCAACACACCATTTGTTACTTCTTGGAGAGTGGTGTCTCCTAGATTGGCTAGGTGTCACTTGGGAGCCTCCAACAAGATTCTGGAGTTGAACCAAGGAGTTTGCAAGGGCAAGGAGATCGCCTACTTTATGAAGATCTACCCTAGTGAGGCAAGTCCTTCGTGGGCGACGACCATGGTGGGATAGATAAGGTTGCTTCTTCGTGGACCCTTCGTGGGTGGAGCCCTCTGTGGACTCGCGCAACCGTTACCCTTCGTGGGTTGAAGTCTCCATCAACGTGGATGTACGATAGCACCACCTATCGGAACCACGGCTAAAAAATCTCTGTGTCAACATTGCATTTGCTCCCTCAAACTCCTCCCTTTACCTTCATATGCAATTGTTTTACATTCCGCTGCTATACTCTTAGAATTGCATGTGTAGGTTGATTGCTTGACTTGTGCCTAGTTGCTAAAATCTGCTAGGAACTAAAATTGGGAAAAGGCTAGATTTTTTATTTGGTCAAGTAGTCTAATCACCCCCCGTCTAGACATACTTTCTATCCTACACTAACACATCGTGAAAGTGTGATCAAAGGAATGGGCTCAACGAAACGAAGAAGTGAGCGTTGGATTCACCTCATTTGGAGTTACGAGCAAAAACTTGTGATAGTTTTTCTGCCAGGGATCTATCTGTCACAGAAATTTTACAGACTGGGCCAAAATAGAAAAACTAAAGGCGCATTCCGGGAACTACGCTTCCACTTAACTGACGTGGCAAGGCGGGGCCGGCTCCTAGGATGCTGACAGGCGGGGCCCACTTTATCCACTTCTCTCTCTCCTCCCTTCTCTTCTTCTTCTCTCCTTCTCCCCGACCAGAAGAGGGCAGAGGCGAGGCCGCGCACTCTGGCTAGGCTCCCGGGCGGCTCTGGCCATCTCCCGCGCCGTGCAGCACACCGACGCGCTCAAGGAGACCGACCGCACCCGACTGGAGAATTCACACACCACGAGGAGGACGGCGTCGAGCAGAGCCGCGGTTGCAGCGAATGGCGGCTCCAGGCGGCGATGGGGCTTGCGGCCAGAGGCCATGGGAGGGGAACGACGAGCGTTGGGGTAGATCTAGGGGAAGGTGGGGGGTCTGCTGGAAGTGGATGGGTGGAGGGAGGAGGCTCGGTGAGGTGACGCCGCGCGGAGACAGAGAGCAACGACGACGGTCGACCTATGGGGGCGCGAGGCCACAGCCGCCCCGGCGTCAAGAGGATGGGGTGGGGAGGAGTGCCACAGTGGTGGGGGTCTACTGGTGGTGAAAATAAGAGAGGAAGAGCTCCGGTGTGCACGAATTTAGGAGGAGCCGAGCGGCGACCATGGAGGTCAAGCGAGGCGAGGGGAGCTCTTCTGGCTCGGGAGAGAGGCTAGGCGAGCTCCTAGGGGAGGAGTGAGGTGAGAGGTGAGCTCGGACGAGGCCGGGGGTGTCCTTTATAGGTGGGGCAGGGGAGTGTCGCGCTAGTGTCGCCGCGGACGCATGGCCGGCGCCGCAGACGCGTGTGCGCGCTCGAGCTCAGGGGAAGGAAACGACGAGACACAAGGAGGAGCCCACGGGGCAGAGGGAGCCCATGGAGCATGGGGAAGAAGAAGACGGCGACGAACAGAGCCAAATGGGCACTGTTCGCCCATGGGCATGCGGCGGCGAGCATCGGTGAGGAAGCGGACGGAGGGGGGAGGGGTCCAGGGGAACAACGACGACGAGAGCTAGCTGCTGGACACGTTCACGAGTGCGAAGACGACGAGAGGGGAAGGGGCCCGAGCAAGAAGCCGTCCAGCTCGCGTCCATGGCATGCCAGAGAGGCGGTCACCGCACGCACTCGTGCACACAGTGCCACAAGCGATGCTAAACGATGTCGGGGGGTTAGTCCTTCCTGGGTAGGTCTCAATTGCGGTGGTAACTGGGTAAAAACAACTCTGGTTAAATGGTAAGCAACCTCTGAAGTTTACTGCAGTAAACTTGATCAACTAAGTGTGATCAATAGAGAGATGCTATGGGTCAAATGTTATGTCTGGGGTGTTTAGGCTAGGAAGTACTACAGCTCCGGGGAGTTTGGGAAGAAATGGACCAAGATTTAATGCAGTTGCTTCACAACTGACCAAAATGGTCCAGAAACTAGATCAACAAGATGCACTCACATGGAGTGTCAAATTGAGATTAATTTGGGCAAGGCAGGGTCATATGGACCTATGAAGATGCTCAAAAAGTATCATACCAATTGGCCAAGCCAAAATGGTTCTTCCTTCACAAACATCTTTGCTGACCAGAAACTTGCAAAAATTCTAGAGGAATAATGGCTTGATTAAATGAGCCCAAAATGAGTGGAGATAGGTTATATGGATACTAGAAGGCCTAGAAAAATTTGCAGCCATAATGGAGCAAGATACAATATACTTGCTTCAGAAACTGAAATTTTGGGCAGAATCTAAGAATTGAAGATGAGCTCACATGGAGGCATGACATGAGCTCTACTTTGGTGGAGGGCTATGATATGATGATATAAAGGATCATACAAAATGGCAACTCATTTGGATATGCCTAGCTTGTACCTCCTTCACAAAACTTCTTTCTGGACAGAACTTTGGAAAATCATAATTAAATAATTACTAGGCAAATAAGGTTGTATTTTGGCATGTGGCAATGATATGGACATGAAAAGATGTCCAAGGAGTTTGAGGTCAATTGGGCAAAGGAAAGTAGCACTTGCTTCATAATGTGCCATTTAGGGCAAAATAGGAAATGGATTATTTGAGCATGATGATAAACATGACAAATGAAATGTTTTGCCATATTTGATCAAGATATGACCCAAAAAATTTATGAGAATTATTTGGGAATTTTATGAGTGATGGAAATATAGGTTGTTTCACAACCTATGGCAATTTGAGTTATTCCTGTAATAGAAAAGGAATATTCCTAATAAAAAGAATATTGGGATTTGGTGCAAGGATGAAAATGACAGGGTCTAGGGAAGGATTTGGGAATGACAAGCCACTCTGGAAACAAAGAAGAGGGCATCTTCTTTAGTTTCCAGACCACAAAGCCACGGAAAAAGAAAACTCATGCAAAAACCTTGGAAAAACAAAAGAAAAAGGAAGGGCCAAAAATCAGGCTATCACAAACCTTGCCCCCTTAAAGAAAAATCGTCCTCGAGATTTGGTTGCTTAGGGAACAAGTATGAATATTCTGACTTAAGGAAACCGTTTCCAACTCGGGTATCCTTTTTTCCTTTATTGTTGTTCCCACTAACTTTTATCTGACTGGCTCTGGGTGGTTTGCTTTACTGTATCCACATTCTGGCAGATCTTACCTTGCTGGTTCATGTTTATACCGGTTCCAATTTCTTTTTAGATCTGCTGGCTTAGCTGACTGTGATTGATTATCACGACTGAAATATATGTCCATCTCACAAATCCAAGAGTGATTTCAGTTGGGTGTGTCATCCGGCACTGACAACCTTTCATAAAGTGATGATCAGGTTTTTCTGATGAACACCCAAGCTCTGACTCATTGCATTGGGTTTATCCACTAAATGCAGGTTCCTTGGGTTCCAAACAGTGAGTTGAAGCATAACCGTTTCCTGACAGATTCTGACTCATCGCAGAAATTTCTGAATCATCTTAACTAGTTCCACTGTCTTGAGTATCAAATCTGTACCAAGTATTTGATTGTCGCCTATTGTGGCTAGCATAATGGTTTAACCTGTATGATAATATTTGCAGACTTGACGGACGGTGGTTCTGACGGACGAAAGCTTATTCATGCCAAGCTATCCTTTGGTGATTCTCATAACTGAGGGCACATGCTTTGAGTTTGTTATTCCTCATACCAATTACTCATGCTGTGGCATATCCATGTGGATCAATACTGACTTAGACTGCCCGGGGTATCTGCACCATGGGGGTCGTGCAACAATTTTCATACCTGCATCACTGGTCTTGCTCCTTCATTATTGTTTTCTTGGTCTGGATCCTTGGCTGAAAGAGCTAGGTCACATTGCTTCTTCGTATGACCATAGTTTCTGTTGGGTACAAGATTCTGACAGGCGTACTCTTATCCGCATCATAGTGACCCATTAAATGGCAGGTTCAACACCTCTCAAGTTCTGACCGTAGGAAAATGGTCATCCGAACCCTTGCAAGAAATCGGCAAATAAATCAGTAGCCACCAGAACGGTCTTTACAACTCAGATCTAGGACATTACTAAAATAACTCAACCACGGCTCAGGACGACTGAAAAGTAGCTCAGAGCATGAGACTGGGTCGATAAGAAGAAGGTGGCAGCTCCCTAAAATAGCCAAAAAAGCATCTATAGGGCTACTGTCACAAAAATAAACTCAACAACTGTATGGGACGGCCGAAAAGCAGCTCAGAACTCGTGACAGTCGCTGAAGAGAGAAATAAAAATCGGCATCCACCCCGGATAGCTAAAAACAACTCAGATCACAGGCGTGGTGCCGTCATTGGAGAAAAAGGGGACAAGGGCTCATCAGGATCATTTTCCAGGTTCACAGGTACTTGTACTAAGCTCATTGATGTCGTCAATCCTCATAATCCTTTGTCACACTGCGGTGTATACTGGCTTTCTTCTCTTAACCATCCTCACGTGGTTGTCAAATCCTTATCCCAGTGACTTGTAAGATCTCGATGGTATGCTCACCGCATATATATGAGGATCTGATTCCGAGACAGGCGTGTATTCTGACTGATTCTTGCTTCTGACCAAAATGTTGCAGATCTGATTCTTGGGATTCACTGCCATATGCTATCAATTCACAGCGTACTACCTTGTATCAATGCCTTACTAAGGAAGATTGGATGGCTTGTGCTCAAAACTTTCTTCGGACAGCTTGCCGAAGAAGACTGGATATCGTGCTTCAGAAGCTTACCCCCTTAAAGATTTGGTGGGGAAAGACTCGATACCTTATGCCGGAAGCTTTTGCGGTTGCTTACTGAAGAAGGCAGAGTAACTTGCATGGGAAATCATCCATGTATTGTACTGAGGAAGATAGATGAATCTTGCCTTGGAAGCTTCTCTGGTATCTTACGAGGGAAGATTGGGTTGCTTACACCGGAAGCTTCTTATTGTAATATGCAGACCGATATATAACCATCTTAATATTTTTGCTATTGATTTCTTGTATGAAACGGGGTTTTGCAGGACTATCCTCTTTTCTAAGTATATGCCATATTTTTGCTTGCTTCCAGGTACATCGGGTTTCAAAATCACCCTCAACAAAAAATTAAACATGTATTTGAGCCATACCTTTGATAATATTCTTTCAATACTTGCACACAATTTATCTTCGTGCTGATTTGATCATTTCTTCTATGAAGAGTGCACACTGAGACAAACTTGATACTGACAGTCCATCAAGGATTTCTTTGGCATTCAGACGAGATATTCCCAAATTTACTGTAGTCTACTGATAATTCCATTCTTTTTAGCTGAATTTCCAAATATACGCATTCCTTGCTGACTCTTTGGGTCTGATGTCGGTTGATGAGCAACTTTAATAGGGGAAAATTTCTAACACCGAAGGCCCAAAGAACCAAAAGAAAGGACTAAAACAAAAGCACACAAGCATACTACTAATATAATTAATCAAGCAATCATCACATATTACTGTTACTCACACAATAATATGCATGCACACCTAAGCACACAAATCTTGCAGAAACTCTGGTATTGTGGTCTAATATGCTGTGGCGGTGTGCACGAAAATTATATCCATGTGTGGAAGGAGTTGGCGTAACTGAAGCTACACCAAGCACTGGCTGAACACTGGCTGGATCTGGATGGATACACAGGTGAGGATGGACTTGACGATTAAGTAGGGAGACACAAAAGTCATGACCACATCATCATCAAGCGTACGAAAGGGATTCGTACACATCCAAAGAATAGAATGACTGGGTAGGGTAGCGGTGGAAAAGCAAGGCTCGCTGGCATTGCCCTTTTCTGATAACCAAGATCAGTAAGCGTTGCCAGAGGGACGAGATGGATGGCACGATTCGGGATAGAAACAAGTCTATCACCGAAATAATATGGGTGTGTGGCAGAAAAATATACATGATACCTGAGCATGACTCCTCTAAATGGTGTTTGGAACACTAGGTACCAGGGCATCACTCTGCTGGGACAGAGATGACACCAAACACCAAAGAGCAGACATGCTAAGAAGGAGGGTGCAAGTAGTGGATCGAAACCAATACCGCCTACACTCACAAGATTAACCGTTAGTGACAAGATAGTAATTTATATGCATGCTATACATCAAACAAATGCAGCAATCAAGTGCAACAAATCAACCGGGGTCTATACTACCACATTCTAATGTCCGCACGGTCTAGGGCGTCTTACAGCCAAACCTGGTCTCATACCAAGCCTGTGGCACCCCGGCTCAGAGAAAACTGGAATGCCCCACATTCCAGCCCAGAGATTGAGATGAAGTCTTGTGGAATACGGCACTGCTTAGCAAAGAACAAACCAACTCTTTATTACAATTTATTTGGGTACAAGGGTTACATTGGCACGACGACACTATGCCTGCCACTGTTGCTCTATGCAAGCAGCAGAATAACTCGAAGCAGCGGAATAACTCTAGCAGCGGAACAACGACGACGGTGGTGAACTCCACTCCACAGGGACTCTGGCTGGAATGCTTATCCTACCTCGCAATCAAAGAATCCACGACAAACAAGCAATCAAATCCGGCTTGACCTGCAAGCTGGCATGAAACACTAGGTCAGTACATTGAATGTACTTGCAAGCTCACAATAACCAGAAGCGTTCAAGACAAACAACAACATGGCAATTACAGGTTAAGCAGAAATTAACATGATATCATCATAGCAACATGACATGAATAACATGAACCTGATACAACTAGCACAACACGAACATGGCATGAACATATTAATCCGACAATACTAGCATACAACATGATGACACTATCATGCATTAGTTATTCTGCTCGGTTTACCTCATAACCATCACATGCATCACTTACCAACCTTGGACATCACACGATTATCTCAGGATCAAATCAAGCTTGGTATAAACAATACCGTAGTAATCATTAAATGACCACAAGGAGCTTGATCTTTACCCATGATTCTCGCACAACATCAGAATATCTAACAACTCGGTATCCTCGATACCACAGTGATCACTCACGGATCACAAACGGAACCACACTTGGTTCAACGGGTTTATACCTCGTAACCAAACGGTGATCATTCACGGAGCACAAACAGAACCACTCTTGGTTCAATGGGTTACCTCGTAACCAAACGGTGATCATTCACGGATCACATAATGGAACTACTCTGGGCTCAATAGGTTACCTCGTAACCAAACAGTGATCATTCATGGATCACATAACCAACGTATCTCATCATCGAAACGGGGTTGTTATTAAGCACATTATGATTATTACTGTTGACCCATAGTGTGACCGACACGAACTGGGCCCTTATCCGCGGGCACGGCTATCGATAGATTTAACACACACTCTGTAGAGGTTAGCACACTGTACCCACACCACGGAACCCATGGCCTCGCACTCCCATTCGGGTGGACCAACAGCGTTCTGACAAAACCGTCCTACTGCCATGACACTCTCCCGGCCACTACGACTCACTCCCCGCTGGGCTAGTCATGGGTGGCCCCGTGTCTACCCCAGACCCCAACGGCCACCGTCGTGGCAAAATTGCCACATCATGGCAAAACGGTCCCAAACGGAGACAAGGATCCATACAACAACAACGGGCACACAAGGTTATGTCTGCTTACCAGACAGGGTACCGCACGCCCATAAGCTTCCCTCGTTGGAGGCACCGGCGAGAGGCACGACAATAGACCCAGTTAGGACCCTCCCATAAAGGTAAGCGTGGTTGCACCGGTCAGCTCGATATGGTGGCACCATGACTCAGCCAACAGTTGTTCAAGTTCAATTTAATCCGGTTAAACTTGAATGCAAATATGCTGAGCCATGATAAAATAACATGATGCAATTACAATGCATGAGCATGATATCAACATAAGCATGAGGGTACAAAATAACTATCGACCATATCAACAATGAATCATATCCAACTGAGCATGGCATAATGACGTGCATGAATATCACAAGTACAACACTACTCATAGAAACCTAGCATGACCACTAGCATCAACAAAAAAATATCATGCAAGACATATCAACAACCTACCATGCAAGCATTTAACCAACTGAATTCAATGGAACATGCATACGATGGCACTCGGAACAAACGATAGTCATGCACCGAAGGCCATCACCAACATCAACATGTACTACTATCAAGCATAAGCATATAAAAGGAAATACTAGCAGGTAGAACATGATAACAGAGTGTAAGACAACATAGCACGAAAGTGAACATGCAACTCTAAGCATCACCGGAACAACGATGACCATGTTTTAAGAAAACATTTAGTAGAGATTCAAGTTGAAAACCATGGCTACTGCATGACTAGCATGCAAGTGGGTATTGTGGCTTGCCTGGGGATGAAGAAGGCACCCGGGAAAAGTGTGGTGAAGCCGCAGAAAGATTTGCCGGAGAAAGTCCTCTCTCGGAGGGGCTGTTTATGTGAAAGGGCAAAAAGGTCATTTCCAGAATACTAACACATGGTGAAAGTGTGACAAAGAGAACGGGCTCAACGAAACGAAGAAGTGCGCATTGGATTCACCTCATTTGGAGTTACGAGCAAAAAGTTGTGACTGTTTTTCTGCCACGGACCTATCTGTAATAAAATTTTTACAGACTGGGCCAAAATAGAAAAACTGAAAGCGCATTCCGGGAACTATGCTTCCACTTAACTGATGTGACAAGGCAGGGCCGGCTCCTAGGACGCTGACAGGCAGGGCCCACTTTATCCACTTCTCTCTCTCCTCCCTTCTCTTCTTCTTCTCTCCTCCTCCCCGACCAGAAGAGGGCAGAGGCGAGGCCGTGCACTCTGGCCAGGCTCCCGGGCGGCTCCGGCCATCTCCCGTGCCGTGCAGCACACCGACGCGCTCAGGGAGACCGACTGCACCCGACTGGAGAATTCACATATCACAAGGAGGACGGCGTCGAGCAGAGCCGCGGTTGCAGCAGACGGCGGCTCCAGGCGGCGATGGGGCTTGCGGCTAGAGGCCATGGGAGGGGAACGACGAGCGTTGGGGTAGATCTAGGGGAAGGTGGGGGTCTGCTGGAAGTGGATGGGTGGAGGGAGGAGGCTCGGTGAGGTGACGCCGCGCGGAGACAGAGAGCAACGACGGCGGCCGACCTATGGGGCGCGAGGCCACAGCCGCCCCGGCGTCAAGAGGATGGGGTGGGGAGGAGTGCCACAATGGTGGGGGTCTACTGGTGGTGAAAAGAAGAGAGGAAGAGCTCCGGAGTGCGTGAATTTAGGATGAGCCGAGCTCAACAGAAGCGAGGGGAGCTCTTCTGGCTCGGGAGAGAGGTTAGGCGGGCTCCTGGGGGAGGAGTGAGGCAAGAGGTGAGCTCGGACAAGGTCAGGGGTGGCCTTTATAGGCGGGGCGGGGGAGTGTCGGGCTAGAGTCACCGCAGACGCGTGGCCAGCGCCGCGGACGCGTGTGCATGCGCTCGATCTCGGGGGAAGGCGACGGCGAGACACAGGGAGGAGCCCAGGAGGCAGAGGGAGCCCATGGAGCACGGGGAAGAAGAAGACGGCGACGAACAGAGCCAAATGGCCACTATTCGCTCGTGGGCACGCGGCGGCGAGCGTCGGTTTGGAAGCGGACGAAGGGGGAGAGGGGTCCAGGGGAACGGCGACTGTCTGTGTCAAAACCAACGGAACTCGGGTAGGGGGTCCCAAACTGTGTGTCTAAGGCTAATGGTAACAGGATGCACTGGACACAATGTTTACCCAGATTTGGGCCCTCTCTATAGAGGTAATACCCTACTTCCTGCTTGATTGATCTTGATGATATGAGTATTACAAGAGTTGATCTATCACGAGATCGTAGAGGCTAAACCCTAGAAGCTAGCTTATGATTATGATTATTCTTGTCCTACGGACTAAACCCTCCGGTTTATATAGACACCGGTGGGGGCTAGGGTTACACAGAGTCGGTTATAGAGAAGGAAATCTACATATCCGAATAGCCAAGCTTGCCTTCCACGCAAAGGAGAGTCCCACCCGGACACGGGACGAAGTCTTCAATCTTGTATCTTCATAGTCCAATAGTCCGACACAAGTACATAGTCCGGCTGTTTGAGGACCCCCTAATCCAGGACTCCCTCAGTAGCCCCTGAACCAGTCTTCAATGACGATGAGTCCGGCGCGCAGATTGTCTTCGGCATTGCAAGGCGGGTTCCTTCTCCGAATACTCCAAGGTAGATTTTGAACACATGAATCGTGTCCGGCTCTGCAAAAAAAAATTCCACGTACCACCGTAGAGAGCACAATATTCCACAAATCTAATATGCTGACAACTTTTCATAGAGTGACATCACGCTGCGGCCCGTTCATTATACGAACCGTTTTTCTCAACCTGCTACTGCACGTCTTGCGAGGCGGTTTTATTGGCACGTCTTGTCGAAGCAGAGATCGTGTTCCCCTTATCACGGGATTCTCATTAATACGGGCATGGGTAATCCAACCGTGCCGTTAGTATCACTCCTCGGTTTTAGGCAAGTTCCAAACGGCCACGCGGAGTACGCTGGATATTCACCCTCTTTATAAAGAGGTCAAGACCTGTCCTTTACTTTCCACACCCGATCCTTCCCTTCCCCTACCTCGAGTTCCAACACCCAAGGTTCGGCCTAAGCGCTCCGGACCTTCAACCATGTCTGGATCCATCTTCAAGGCCGGTGGATGGCCTCTTCCGTCACAGAGGAGGACATCAAGAAGCTTAGGGAGGCTAGGTATCTGACCGCCGAAATCCTTCACAGGCTACCTGCTCAAGGGCAGGTTATCCCGACTCCCAAACCCATTGAGAGTGTTGTATTCATCTCCCACTTCCTCCGAGGGCTAGGCTTTAGTCTTGATCCCTTCGTCAGAGGGCTCATGTTCTATTACGGGCTAGATTTTCATGATCTAGCTCCAGATTCCTTCCTTCACATCTCATCGTTTATCGTCGTGTGCGAGGCCTTCCTCCGCATTACCCCACACTTCGGCTTATGGCTCAAGACCTTCAATGTGAAGTTGAAGATGATTGACGGGCGACACGTGGAGTGCGGAGGCGCTATTATAAGTAAAGGTGCCGACGCCTTATGGCCAAAGGGTTCCTTCCCGGAGGTGTCCGACCTATGGCAACGGGAGTGGTTCTATATCAGAGCACCCCGAGGCACAAAGTGGGTGGCTGCCCCAGCCTTCCGATCTACCCCTCCATCATAGCTCGCATCATGGGTCAACAAGGGGCTAGACTGGGGACCAGTTAATGACGTGCTGACATTGCAAAGCCGCATCCGAGCTCCTCAAGAGGGATATCAGTCTCGTCAAATTAATTCAAGTAATGTTAGTTCGTCGGGTCCTGCCGTGCCAACGTCGTTCTCTCCGTATGTGGGAGTTCAACCCGGAAGGACCGCGAACCATTCAACACTTCTTCGGCGTGACGCTCGAAGGAATGTATCGATTATTCTTCGGATCACGAATAAAGTGTCCGGACACCAACGAGGATGCGGATCTCAACTGCAACCGTCCAGATACCCAAGTAAGTAACTCCGTGACTGAACATGCTGTCATTATAATTGTTACAACATTATTCTGAAAAATTACCCTCGGCCAGAACTGGATATGAAAGGCGGAGAGGATCCGATGTTCGGCCCCTCTTCCCGAAGGCTCACCAGATCCTGTACTAACCAGGATGCTGGCTCGCGCACCTTATCAAGTGCCATCAGGAGAAGACGAGGGGAGGAATAGAGAAGCCAAAAGCGGGCTTCATACATTACGCATCCTAACCGGGGGAATTAGTGCCTCCGTGTTGGAGGATGATCGAGGAGGTGAATCTAGAATCCCCTCTCCCCACGGGAAGAAAAGGATCGCCCCTAAAGACTTGGAAACAGAGGTTTCCAAACGAGGGAAGAAACCTTCAACAGGGGGCCCTGCCCTGGAGGGCATCCTTACCGCACAGCGCCCACAAGGCACTTTAGTAAATATGTCCTAACTTTTCCCTGAGAATAACAACCAAAACATATGTTTTGCAGTCCGGATCATAGCCCTTCTCAACAATGTTCGTCCTCGGGGGATCTTCTTCCGGAGATGATGGAGAGCGAAATGCCTCCTCCTGCTTCCCCGCCTCATGAGGTGGACGACCCTGAGGGGTGTTGTCCCGGAGGATTTCTCCTGATCCGCATAGGCCAGAAGGTAACTCTTCGTCTGCCCGAAGTCCGGAGTTCTCGGCTCCTAAGGAGACCAACAGAAAAAGCCCAGGATTGTCAAGTGTACGACTAGACACATTGATGGGTCTTCTGGAGCAAGCGGCTATCTTAGAGGCACATCGTACCTTAATGGGTACGGTGGTTGACAGGATTTCATCTGCAAAAAGCGGGTTGAATGAAGCTTTTACGAGCTTGCTAAGAGGTTTTGAGGTATGCAAAGTGATATATATATATATATATATATATATATTTGACTGTACCGCACACACAAGGTGTACTTTGTATAGATAGTAGCCCCTGAGACTCTGGTTGTCGTCTAGACGAGGCGAGCATAGGATCATAGTCTCAGGTAATGATAACGTTGCTTTTGTGCGCAGGCGGCTGCAGATCCGACGGTTGAACGGACTGCTGAATTTGCTGAATTGAGGTGGAAACTTGACATGGCGGATGCGGACATCACACTTGTGAACAAGTGGCTTGACGAGGCACAGGGTATGTATATTCAGATGGTTATCAAATATTAAGAAGAGCATGATGCTAGTATTTATAGTATGCTTTGACTGCAGATGGAGCTGCCGCCGTGGAGACCCTACGGGCAGAACTTGCCCGAGCCAAGGAGCAAGCCATGAGAAGTGATGCGGCCGCCCTGAAGGCAGCCGAAGAATTAAAAGCCGAACAGGCTGCTCATTGCCAAAGTGAGGATAAAATAGCCAACATGGCTATTGAGCTACAAAATGCTGCCGGCCGGTATGAGCTTCTCGAAAGGGAAAACCAAATGAAAACGGCTGACTTAGAGAAGGCCATGCAAGCAGCAAAGGAAACTCACTCTGAAATCAAAGCAGCGCGGGAGGAGCTTCGGCAAGCCAGTGATATCGTGGCTAGGAAGCCCTTTTTATTGCGAATGAAGTTCGGCGATCCGAAATATGTCCCTCTTGATCAATTGTGGAGTTCTGCAGACGCATACTTGGATTTAGCAAAGAGTGCTGCTGATGCGACGGAGTATTTCAAAGATCAAAAAGATCATGAGGTGGAAAGATTGTTCTGGTCGCAGTTCAGTGCTCCAAAGCGTCCGCTACTGTTGAATGAGCAAATAGCCGAGTGGGCCGAGCTCCATAGGTTGTCCGAGCTTGCCATGAAGGCTGTCGTGGATCATCTGTGGCCGAAGGAACCGAGCCCGGGTAGTTTCTTTGGTTTGGTGCAATGATTTCTTCGTGATGTGCCGCATATCGACGCTGTCAAGAGGTCGGCGTGCATACAGGGTGCGCGGATGGCGCTTGCCCATGTTAAGACACATTGGGCGAAGATGGAGGCCACCAATATTGCAACCAGGGGTCCGCCCGAGGGTCAGGGCTCACCCGAGCACTATTTTGAAGAAGTCGTAGAAGGTGTCCGTTTAATAGAGGTTCAGTGCTCAAAGAATACCATGTTCCAGTGACATGTATCTTGATTGTAAAAACAATACTTTTAATAATAAAGGCTATATTTATACTTTTGCCCGTAAAGTATTGTGGTGCCTCCTGTGCGACCGTTTATGTATGTATGTATATAACCTGAAAGTTTGCAGTCGTCGGCTTCAGCCCCCACGCATATAATGCGGGGGTGTTCGGCAATGCGCGTAATCACACTTGATCCAACGTCTTGGTCCGTTAAGGAGGTGATAGCGCAGCGAACAAGGCAATCAGACTATATAGCTTTAACACTTTCACTTAGCCATAGAAGTTTGACGGTGGGGCCACTATATAGCCCCTGGTATGTCCGCACTCATCCGAATATGGTGCGTGTACATACGTGGCCGGGAAACCGGTCCTTTGTTAATACGGAGGAATCGCGAAGATTTTACTGGGTCATCGAGTGGTTGACCAGTCTCTCGCTTTATCATGACAGTCAGTTTTCGGCTTTCTCTATTGAGGTGCTCATCCAGATGAACCAGGGCACAATTGCAGTAGTTCTCCCGGTGCCACCTTAGCCGATAGAGCAGAACGTAAGGTAGCAAAACACGGGAGCCGGGCAAACCCAACTATTGACCAAAGACATGATTCGGAGCTGATGTATATAAGGCCAAACTCGCGACGCTGAACACTCCCGAAGTTATTCGGACTTTACAACATATACTGGGCTGAGTACCGCCCTCGATAATGATCCCTGAATTTCCGGATACGTGCATGAATTCGGCGTGACGAGAGAGCAACTGTGGTAAGGGCATAAATCCCGAAAACACATTGGATGCTGCCCTTGTAACGTCCATTTTAGATCGGCGAATAATAAGTTGCCAATAACGCCGGTATCCCTCTTGGTCGTTTTAAGTACCAGGGGGTGTGAGCCAACAAGAGATAGTAAAAAGGTTTACACAGGGTCTTAATCTAAAAAGAAACCTTGGAACGGGTCCCTGCTACACGTCTGCGCCTTTGTCTCCATTCTGTCGTATCCTGGAAGGGTATTGCACGACAATCATCTATAAAAAGAAGGAAAAACTCAGGTGAAATAATCTTTTGTGACTGTGCATAACATTGGTTAAACTTAATGAACCATGAAAATTCAATTTCTTGAGTGCAAATAGGATCCAGCCGAACTACTGATTCTTTTCGTGCGGGAAGCCCCTACCACCACATATGGGGGCATAGCCGTTAGTCAAGCTCAAGCTTATCTGGGCTGCTACAAGTAGTGGTGCGCCGAACACGTCTAGCCGTGTCCGTGGTCTTGACGACCGGTTAGCTACTTGGGTTGGAGAGGCCGGTCAGTGGTTCGGCTGCTAGAGCCGCCACATATTCTTCCGCACGCAGGGAACGCTCTGTATTTCCGCTAATTGTGATGACGCCACGTGGACCGGGAATCTTAAGTTTAAGATAAGCATAATGCAGAACTGCATTGAAACGAGCGAAGGCTGTTCTTGCGAGTAGTGCATGGTAGCCGCTTCGGAATGGAGCGATGTCGAAGATTAGTTCTTCACTTCGGAAGTTGTCGGGAGAACCGAATACAACCTCTAATGTTAGAGAGCCCGTGCAGCGGGCCTCTACGCCTGGTATTACTCCTTTAAAGGTGGTATTGCTTTGGCTAATTCTTGACGGGTCTATCCCCATCTTGCGGACAGTGTCCTGATATATCAGATTAAGACTACTGCCGCCGTCCATGAGGACTCGGGTGAGATGGTATCCATCAATTATTGGGTCGAGCACCAAGGCAGCCGAACCTCCATGCTGGATACTAGTCGGATGATCCCTGCGATCGAAAGTGATTGGGCAGGCCGACCATGGGTTGAATTTGGGGGCGATGGGTTCTACAACGTATACATCTCGGAGTGCACATTTGCGCCTCCTTTTTCGTATGTGGGTTGTGTAAATCATGTTCACTGTTTTGACCTCTGGTGGAATTTTTTTCTGTCCCCCAGTGTTCTGATGGCGAGGTTCGTCCTCGTCTTCACTTGGTGGCTCCCTCCCCTTGTGTTCGGCATTTAGCTTGCCGGCCTACTTGAAGACCTAGCATTCTCTGTTGGTGTGATTCGCAGGTTTCTCAAGGGTGCCATGAATCTGACATGATCTGTCTAGAATTTTGTTTAGGCTGGACGGTCCATCTCTGCTTCCTTTAAATGGCTTTTTCTGTTGACCGGGTCGAGAGCCCCTGAATCTGGTGTTTACCGCCGTGTTGGCTGGGCTGTCTTCACTATTTCGACACTTGCTTTTATTGCGTCGCGGCTTCCCATTGCCGTCCCTAATTTCGGATGTGCCTGGGTTGCTGGTGCCGCTGCGGGCCAACCAACTGTCCTCGCCCGTGCAAAAGCGGGTCATAAGGCTTATTAGGGCTGCCATTGTTCTCGGCTTTTCCTGGCTGAGGTGTCTGGCGAGCCATTCGTCCCGGACACTGTGTTTGAAAGCCGCTAAGGCTTCGGCATCCGGGCAGTCGATGATTTGGTTCTTCTTGGTTAGAAATCTGTTCCAAAGCTTACGGGCTGACTCTCCGGGTTGTTTGATTATGTGACTTAAATCGTCTGCATCCAGAGGTCGGACATATGTCCCTTGAAAATTAGCCCTAAAAGAATTCTCGAGTTCCTCCCAACTTCTGATGGAATTTTTGGGGAGGCTTTTCAACCAGTATCGAGCTAGTCCTTTCAACTTGAGGGGTAGGTATTTGATGGCGTGGAGATCGTCTCTGTGAGCCATGTGGATATGAAGAATAAAGTCCTCAATCCAGACTGCAGGGTCTCTTGTTCCGTCGTATGCCTCGATGTTCATGGGTTTGAACCCCTCTGGAAATTCATGATCCAGCACCTCATCGGTGAAGCATAGGGGGTGTGCGGCACCCCTGTATTTGGATGTGTCGTGGTGTGGGTCCGACGGCTGTTGTGTTCGGTGTTGATTCTAAGCTGGTAGTTGATCAGTATGGTCGTGATCCTCCGTAGGGACACATTTTCTAGATCCATATATGGACCTAGACATACCAGGTCGTAGATCGTGTGCTGACTTATGTGCAGCGTCATTAGCCGCTCTGTCTCGGCCATGGGGTGGTCGGTCCGGCAGATCGGCCGTATTGTTTTTCGGCGGGATGGGTTCTATAGCCTTGTCATTGAATTCGGGCAGCAGCTTGCGCTTTGGGTAGCTCTTTGTGTGGCGATCGCCACCGTATTTTTAGTTAGTGTCAAGCACTTTGTTCCATCTATGGTTGACCATATCCTGCGCGTCCTTAAGCCTTTGCTTCTGCTTCTTCAAGCTCCTCGCGGTGGCGATAAGCCTTTTGTGGAGGTTCTCTTGTTCCAAGTGCTTTTCCGGGATGATGAGTGCATTGTCGTCCGGATTGTTCTCCTCTCCGGAGACAGGTTTATAGGTTTTGTCTTTGGCATCGCTATGATCGGACAGCGGCCCCAGACTGTGTTCGCTATCCCGTGGCTCATCCTGCTCCATCGCTGGGTCTACGGGGTCGTCGTTATCTTTAGCGTCTTTCGGGGTATTATTCTTTCTTGTGCCGATATCGCTGTTTTTGCTATGGCGGGCTTTAGAGCGGCGCCACTGACGTCAGCGCTTTGTTTGCTTCTCAAGGGGATTATCCTCCGTTGCATCATCGCCATTGCTTTCTTTGGGTGTGTCCACCATATATATATATCATATGATGAGGTGGCTGTCCAGCGCCCTGGGGCGGTGGTTCCCGTTTTTCTCCTGCATCATCGTCGTCCATACCGTCGATGTCTTCGGAGTCGAAATCGAGGATGTCGGTTGAGTCGTCGACAGTGGCTATTAGGTGGGTGGTGGATGGGTAACAAATTCCTCCGTCATCCGCTTCCCACTCAAGCCGGACACAGTTCGGCCAAGAATTTCCTGACAGGGAGAGAGATTTTAATGAGTTTAGCACACTGCCCAAGGGCGAGTGCTGAAAGATATCCGCGGAGCTAAACTCCATGATCGGTGCCTAGTCAGATCCGATGGGCACGGATGCACATGGTTCGGAGCCTATGGCCGGAAACGAGTCTGAGGGTCCGATGACGCAGACCTCATTGGAGGCGAAGTCTGTGTTCGGCTCTATCGTTGTTGAGTGTGCGGCCTCCGTGGCGGGGTCCATCCATCCGTCCTCAGATGGCACGATCTACTCCGGATTTAGAGCAGGGGCAGCTGCAGGTGTGATCTCCTGAACACAGTCTGATGGCAGATCTAAGTCATGCTCATCGTAACTGTATGGCGCACCTATCATGGGCTCGAATCCGTCGAAGATCAAGTCTCGGCGTATGTCGGAAGTGTAGTTCAGGCTTCCAAACCTGACCTGATGGTCAGGGGTGTAGCTATCGATCAGCTCCATATGGCCAAGCAAGGTGGCCCGCAGTGCGAAGCCGCCGAATACGAAGATCTATCCGGGGAGGAAAACTAATGTAGGGTAGAACCCTAGAGGCCGATCTTTCACATTTGGAGCGGATCCCTACGAGAAACACGAAGAACACGAGAAGGGGAATGAGAGAAAAACACGAGAAATCCCTCAACCAACAAGAACAAAGTCACACATGTGCTAGATCCAAGAAACACAAAGAGATACACAGTCCAAATCCAACAAAGGACGATACAAGTGGCGGTAGTTCAGCTCCGAGAGGAGGTCTTGAATCCACGTGGGATCTTCCCATAAAGGGGTCTTGAATCCAGGTGGATCTTCTCCGAAGAGGCCGCGGTCTCTCACGAGGAGGAGATCCGTATGGATGAGCAAAGCTCTATCTCAAATGAGCTAAACCAATGCTAAGTCCCAAAGTGAGGAGGAGGAGTCCTATTTATAGGCTAGGGGGTGAAGGGGTACATGGGCTCAGCCCAACACGCGCACGTAGGCGGGGTCCGGATGATCCCGGTGAGGAGCCGGATGATCCGGGCTCTAGCCGGATGATCCAGGAGGAGGCCCGGATGAGCTAGTGACGCGGGCGGTGGCAGTGCAGGTCCGAATGTCCGGCCGGGGGTCCAGATGTCTGGGCAGGGTCCGGATGATCCTGGTCGGCGTCCGGATGATCCGGCTTCAGGGATGAGCTTCGGGTGTCTTCGGCGTGAATTAGCCGGATCGTCCGGACCGGGGTCCGGATCGTCCGGGCTATGTCTGGATTGTCCGGGCCCTCGTCCGGCTTGTCCGGCCAGCCTGGGACTTGGTGCTTCTCCTCTCCGTCTTCACGCATGTCTTCCGCTTCCAGTTCTCGTTTCTTCCTAGCTTCTCCATGGCTAACTCCTTGGTACCTGAGTATGCAAAGCGTCTTCATTTGAGGTAGTAGCCATGTGTCGTGTGAATCGAAAGGGAGTTGTGAGAGGAGTGATATCACCTCGGTTTCGAGAGCTCTTGCACGTGCTCGAGTCATAGGTCCAAGTGGTGTTGTAGGAGATGTAGATGCGTCCATGGGGATGATCGTGGGATGCTCCACATCATCTCCCCCCCTTGGGAAAGATCCGACCTCGGATCGAAATCTTCATCACCATGGTAAGGTGAGAGGTCTTTGATGTTGAAGATGTTGCTCACATTGTACTTGTCGCTTGGTAGGTCGATCTTGTAGGCGTTGTTGTTGTAGCGTGCTAGCACCTTGAAGGGTCCATCGGCTCGAGGGAGAAGTTTGGAATTGTGTTTGTTGGGGAAATGGTCCTTGCGAAGGTGTAGCCACACAAGATCGCCAATGTTTAAGACCATGGGTTGCTTGTCGACGTTGATCCTGGTCGCTAGGCGTTGTACTTTGCGCTCGACGGTGTGCCTAGTATCCTCATGCATCTTCTTGCTGTAGCTTGCGTGTGCACTTGCGTCGAGGTTGGTGTGCTCTTGTAGAGGAAGAGGTAGAATGTCCAATGGGGACAACGGGTTGAAGCCATAGACGACCTCGAAGGGGGACTTGCTGGTAGTCGAATGTCTTGCACGGTTGTAGGCATACTCAGCGATGGGTAGACACTCTTCCCACTCCTTGATGTTCTTCTTGATCAACATGCGAAGTAGAGAGGAGAGTGTATGGTTCGTCACCTCCGTTTGGCCGTCGGTTTGAGGATGGTATGCGGATGAGAACAAGAGCTTGATTCCGAGCTTGGCGCATAGCGTCTTCCAAAAGTAACTCAAGAACTTGACGTCGCGGTCGGAGACGATTGTCTTTGGTACTCCATGGAGGCGCAAGATTTCCCTGCAAAAGAGATTTGCAACATGTGAAGCATCGTCTATCTTGTTGCAAGGAATGAAATGTGCCATCTTAGAAAATCAATCCACAACAACAAACACGGAATCCTTTCCATTTTGAGTTCTAGGCAATTCAAGTACAAAATCCATGCTAATGTCTTCCCAAGGTTGATAAGGAATAGGAAGAGGCATGTAAAGACCATGGGATTGAGCTTTAGACTTAGCTTTGTGACATGTAGATCATTGGTTGGTGATTGTAAGTGCATCTAGTGCCACCCCTAGTTGGTTTTGGAGTATTGACGACAAAGTTGGTTGAGGGACTAATGCGTCTGTGAGAATTGCAGGATAACGCAGGTAGTGTCCCTCATTGATTCGGTTTATCTACCGGAGATGACCCCTAAAAATGTATGAAGACATTGAAGACAATGGTGCTATGAGAAGATATTCATATTGAAGACTATGACATGAGAAGACATTACGTGAAGACAATGGAGCGCGAAGACTGTGTGGTTTCGTCGTTTCCTTTCTTCTTTGTTGAGTCATAGGAACCACCGTACTGTTAAGTGGGGTCCAAGTGAACTAAGTCAGAGTGACTGAAGTGATGCTCAACCCAAATCCTATGTCTTCGAGCGAAGACAATGAGAGCAAATCTTATCCAGAGCTGGATGAGTCAGCTTTGCTTGTAGCCCAAGTAAAGTTGTCGCGTGTGTTTGAAATCTGACCGTTGGAACACGTGTCAGTTCCTTAGTGACCCAGGGTCATTTTGGACAAATCAGGTCGGGTTGCCTAGTGGCTATAAATAGCCCACCCCCTACACCATAAATTGGTGGCTGCTCAGAGTTTGTGCACGGCTTTTGTCGTTTGAGAGCAACCCACCTCGAAGCATTTGAGAGAGAGAAATCCTTGCGAGGACAAAGCCCAAAACACCCAGAGCCAAAGAGTGTTAGGCATCACTGAAGTCTTTCTGTCTGTGTGACCTGAAGACTTATTACACTTGAGGACTGTGTATCCTCCAGCCGGTTAGGCGTCGCGTTCTGAGCATCCAAGAGTCATTGTGGATTGCCGGTGAACGAAGTCTGTGAAGGTTTGGAAGTCTCCCTTGAAGACTTACCAGAGTGATTGGGCGAGGACTGGGTGTCCTTAGCTCAAGGGGAATAAGGTGAAGAGACGGTCTTCCGAGTTAAATCTCAGCCTCCCTAACCAGACGTACAGTTGTCACAGCAACTGGAACTGGTCCAACAAATCCTGTGTCTTCAACAAGCACCTGGTTCTATCCCTTCCAACCTTACTTAAGTTTGTCTTCATGAAGTCACTGCTTATCTGTATATCTGTTTGACTTCATTGCTTGACTACTATTGTTGATTAGCTTCACACTACCTTCCATCTTGATCCTTACTACCTAACTGCTATCAGTCCTGTGCTTTCACATCATTACATACTTGACTATGGCTTGTTTAGGGTAGTTTATCTTCCGCTGCATATCAATTAGGTTGTTTCTGTTGTTTGTCTTCGAAACTTCCGAGTTTTGGAGACTTCCATAAAAATCGGCTATTCACCCCCCTCTAGTCGATACTAGCACTTTCAATTGGTATCAGAGCAAGGTACTCCCTTGTTCTGTGTGATTCGGGTTAACCACCTGGAGTTTCAGCTATGTCGACTGCAGGGATAATCAAGGTCTCCCCTGCTTGCCCCGTGTTCGATGGAACTGAATATCCCTACTGGAAGAATAAGATGTGCATGCATCTTGAAGCCATTGATGTCCACCTCTGGTATGTCGTCAAGAACGGCGTTCCCAAAACTGGTGAAGGTGTCACCCCTACTGATGTCAAGAAGTTCATTCAACTGGACTCCACTGCAAAGAACATCATCTGTGGTCATCTGACCAAAGGACAGTATGGCCGTGTGAGTGCTCTGGAAACGTCGAAGCTAGTCTGGGACTGGCTATCCAAGGTCAATGAAGGCGTCTCAACCCAGAGAGATCAAAGGATCAGTGTTCTTTGCAACCTCTTCAACCGCTTCAAGAGTAATGACAATGAAAATGTCCAACTCACGTTTGATCATCTGACTGACATCACAAATGAGCTTCAAGCTCTTGGCACCACTGAGATCACCAAGCATGAAATCGTCAAGACACTGCTGAGATCACTTGACAGCTCCTTTGACACCCTTGCCCTCATGATACAAGAACGTCCTGATTTCAAGACACTCGATCCGTCTGATATACTTGAGAGGGTCAACACACATGAGTTCCAGCTTTTTGAGAAAAGAGATATCTATGGTCCAAACTATGGCCGAACTCGTGCTTTGAAGGCAAAAGTTGTTTCCTCATCTGAAGAAGAATCTGACTGCGGTTCTGATGATCCTGAAGACATTGGAAAGGAACTTGCCATGCTGGTGAAGAAGTTTCAGAGGTTCACCAAGAAAAGGGGCGTCAGAAAGTCTTCACGATCCAGCTCCAAGAATGATGAAGCTTCGACACATGACCACAAGAAGAGAACCTGCCACAAGTGCAAAAAAACTGGTCACTACATATCTGAGTGTCCACAGTGGGACAATGAGAAGAAGAAGAAGACGAGCAAGGAATATGATTCTGATGATAAGAAGAAGAAGAAATCCTCAAAGTCTTCCAAGTCTTCTTCCAAGTCTTCATCATACAAGAAGAGCTCATCTGGCAAGGCTCGTGCTTTTGTTGGCAAGGAAATGGATTCAGAGGAGGAGTCAGCTTCTGAGGAGGCGGAGGTGGAATCTGGAGAGGAGTCTGACCCTGGCGTTGCAAGTCTGGCTTTAGCCACAGCCTATGTCGCCAAGTCCATCTTCAACACTGAAGACAATGACTTCCGCACCAACGCTGAAGCCAATGACGAAGACGATCCTTCTCCCACCTACTGCTTCATGGCACATGGTGCCAAGGTAAAATCCCGCGATGCTTACTTTCAAACGTCAAGTGAAGATGACTCTGATTGTGAATCCAAACCCAACTACAAAACACTTGCTAAAATTGCAACTGAACAACAAAAGGCTATGGAACATACTCAAAAACTGTTAGACAAAAGCGATGACCTGTTGGACGCTGAAATGACACGCTCACAGTCCTTAGTTGATGACATAAAAAATCTTCATGCTAAGTACCAAGAACTTGAAGGTCGTCATGAATCACTCTCAACAACTTATGAAAGGCTCTCCTATGATTATCTTCGAAGGAAACAAGAGCTTGAGAAATTGAGAGCGGCTCATGAAGATCTTCAAAAAGTGAATGAGTCACTTCGCGCCCAACAGATCAGTTTCGCTCAGGATGTATTTGAACCACCATGTTTAAAATGCATTGAGCGTGATAACGCCACATCTGTTGCTGAATGTTCCACTACTGCTGTTGTTTCATTGTCTTCACCTACTGAAGTGGTTATTAACCCCTCTGCAGAGGATACGACTAGTATTGCTGATGAAAATGCTAGGTTGAAGACATTGCTTGAAACAGGGATGTACAAAAGTTTGAAGGGACATCAGACACTCTGCGATGTCCTCAAAAAGCAGATTCTGTACCGAAACCCTAGGAAAGAGGGTGTTGGGTTCAAGAGGAAAATGAATGCTGATGGTTCCTACTAGAAGCCTGAGCAGTATCCCAAAACCACATGGGTTGCTGCAAAGGATCCTTCAGTGGATCCATCCACCTTATCTGGATTTACCTGTGCTAATCCTATTATCATTGATGAATCCTTTGATGCAAACTATAAGCTGTTCAAAAATCAGAATGGTGAAGTGTTTGCCAGGTATATTGGTACTAACTGCAGGAATGGACCTCCTATGAAGAAGATTTGGGTTCCCAAAAGCTGCCTTGAGAATCTTCCTATGAATGTCATCATGACACCACCAGTGAAGAAGACAAACCCCAGACCAAAGGCATCATATGGTCCAACGGCTACTTATGAACACATGACTCACTTGAGTCACCCTAATGCCAATGTTTTGTAGGGCAATCATACTCAGACTCATGAATACGAGCGTGTGTCTTCAAACCGCTATGTTTATAGAACTAAGACCTTTTCTGCCTATTCACATGAGTATCATTCACCTCCTGCAAGGCTATTTGCTAGGGCTTCAAAGCCTAAATTCCCAGATGCTGCACTTAGACTCATTGCTTCTAAGCCACCCCTGAAAATGTGGGTGTGAAGAAGAATTAACTCTCTTTTGCAGAATGTGGTCTCCAGCCAGCAATCAATGGCGTCCGATATTATTGCTGGGGAGCTAAAACTCACTTGGACGCACGTTAAAATATCATTCTATATGCTTCACATTTGAATTTCCTATCTGTCAAACTATGTCCTAACCTTGATATAAAATGTGACTGTCCCTATATGTGTCAAATGCTTATGCTTCACAACATACTTGTGAAGCCTATCCTCCTAACTGCACTGTAGGGTACATAACCAAAAGCTTCAGAATGGATTATGGACAGTGGATGCACAAATCATATGACTGGTGATCGAAGTCTTCTCATGGACTCAACCTCACGTCCATCCGACAAGAGTCAAATCACATTTGTTGACACTAGTAAAAGCAAAGTATTGGGTCTAGGTAGAGTTGCAATCTCAAAGGATCAGCACATGGATAAAGTGATGCTTGTTGAATCCCTTGGTTTCAACTTAATGTCTGTCTCAATGCTTTGTGACTTGAACATGATTGTGATATTTGGCAAATATCGTTGCCTTGTACTAATGGAATCTGACAAATCTCTAGTCTTTGAAGGGTATCGAAAAGATGATCTATACATGGTAGATTTCTCAGTAGGTCCTCAGCTTGCCGTATGTCTTCTCACAAAAGCTTCAGAATGCTGGCTCTGGCATCGAAGGCTGGGACATGCTGGCATGAGGAACTTACACTCGCTCGTCAAGAAGAAGCATGTCATAGGCATCGAAGATGTCAAGTTCAAGAAGGATCATCTGTGTGGTGCCTATGAAGCTGGAAAGATGACAAGGGCAAAGCATCCCTCAAAGACAATCATGACAACATCTCAACCCTTCGAGCTGTTACACATGGACTTGTTCGGACCTACTCACTACTCCACCCTTACAACAACTGCCTGTCTCTATGGCTTCGTCATTGTTGATGACTACTCAAGATACACATGGGTTCATATAATTCTGTACAAGACTGAAGTGCAAGATGTCTTCAGGCGCTTTGCAAATCGAGCAATGAACAACTATGGTGTGAAGATCAAGCACATCAGAAGTGACAATGGCACTGAATTCAAGAACACTAGACTTGATCTGTATCTGGATACAATGGGAATCACTCATGAGTTCTCTGCTCCATACACACCTCAGCAAAATGGCATCGTTGAGCGCAAAAACAGAACCCTCATTGAGATGGCTCGAACAATGCTAGATGAATACAAGACACCAAGGAAGTTCTGGCCCGAAGCTATTGATACTGCATGTCACATCATCAACCGTGTGTACATCCATAAGCTTCTCAACAAAACATCATATGAGCTGCTCACTGGCAAGAAGCCAAACGTCAGTTACTTCAGAGTATTTGGAGCTAGATGCTGGATCAAGGATCCCCATCACAAGTCAAAATTTGCACCTAAGGCTCATGAAGGCTTCATGCTTGGCTATGGAAAGGATTCACACTCCTACAGAGTCTTCAACCTGTTTCTCTACAAAATCGTTGAAACTGTGGATGTGAAATTTGATGAAACCAATGGTTCACAGAGAGAGTTTCTGCCAAGTACCCTAGATGAAGCTCCTTCAAACGAGTCTATCAAGCTGATGGGAACTGGTGAAATCATGCCCTCTAAAGCACAACCTGAAGAGGAACTTATCATCTCTGCACCAAATCAACCTGAAGACAATGCTCAGACCGAAGACAATTCTCCCAATGATGACAATGATCAGCCAGAGCAAAATCTTCGTCCTGTTCATCCTCGTGTTGCAAATGAAGTTCAAATAGAGAAGATTATTGACAGCATCAATGCACCTGGACCGCTCACTAGATCAAGAGCAACACAGCTAGCAAACTTCTGTGGGCACTTTTCATTTGTGTCAATATCAGAACCCAAGAAAGTTGATGAAGCCTTTATGGAACCTGAATGGATTCAAGCCATGCAAGAAGAACTTCAACAGTTCAAGCTGAATAATGTTTGGGAACTTGTCAAGCGACCTGACCCTCGCAAGCATAACATTATTGGAACAAAATGGATATATCGAAACAAGCAAGATGAGCACGGTCAAGTCGTCAGAAACAAAGCCCGTCTTGTGGCTCAAGGTTACACTCAAGTTGAAGGAATTGACTCCGATGAAACATTTGCTCCTGTTGCTAGGCTTGAAGCTATTCGAATACTGCTAGCCTACGCAAATCATCACAATATCTTGCTACATCAAATGGATGTGAAAAGTGCATTTTTCAATGGCAAGATTGAAGAAGAAGTATATGTCGCACAACCACCTGGCTTTGAAGATCCAAAACATCCTGATATGGTGTACAAGCTAAACAAAGCACTGTATGGCCTCAAACAAGCTCCTCGCGCCTGGTATGATACAATCAAAGACTTCCTGAAGAGCAAAGGCTTCAAACCTGGATCCCTCGATCCCACTCTCTTCACGAAGACATATGATGGTGAACTATTTGTGTGCCAAATATATGTGGATGACATAATCTTCGGCTGCACCAATCAGAAGTACAGTGATGAGTTTGGGTACATGATGCAAGAGCAATATCAAATGTCCATGATGGGTGAGCTGAAGTTCTTCCTTGGCCTTCAAATTCGTCAGCAGAGGAATGGCATCTTTATATCTCAAGAGAAATACCTCAAGGACTGTCTGAAGAAGTTTGGAATGGAAGACTGCAAAGGCTACACGACGCCAAGCCAGCCAAACACCATCTTGGTCCCGACGACAATGGTAAAGAGTTCGATCAAAAGGTATATCGCTCCATGATTAGTTCTTTGCTTTATTTATGTGCATCTAGGCCAGATATTATCCTTAGTGTTTGCATGTGTGCTCGATTACAAGCGTCACCAAAGGAATCACATCACTTGGCTGTGAAGGGAATTCTTCGATATTTGGCTTACACCCCAACACTCGGATTATGGTATCCCAAGGGCCCAAGATTCGATTTGGTTGGATTCTCAGATGCTGATTATGCTGGTGACAAGGTGGATCGCAAGTCTACATCTGGCACATGTCATTTTCTTGGTCGATCACTTGTCTGTTGGTCTTCGAAGAAGCAGAACTGCGTATCACTCTCAACGGTTGAATCTGAATACATTGCTGCTGGATCTTGTTGTGCTCAGCTTCTATGGATGAAGCAAACTCTCAAGGATTATGGCATCAATCTGAAACAAGTACCACTCTTCTACGACAACGAAAGTGCCATCAAAATAGCCAACAATCCAGTCCAACACTCGAAGACAAAGCACATTGAAATTCGTCATCACTTCCTCAGAGATCATGTTATGAAGAAAGATATAGATATCATGCACGTCAACACTGAAGAGCAACTGGCAGATATCTTCACAAAGCCCTTGGATGAGAAAAGGTTTTGCAAGTTATGGTGTGAGCTAAATATCTTGGAATCCTCGAATGTCCTGTGATCAGGCACACACCCTAACACTTATGCATGTTGATGACTTAGATGTGCAACACACAAAGTAATGTATGTCTTCAGTCAATGAAGATTTACACTCTAAGTGTGAATACATTAACATGGAATTTGACTTCGGAGCGCCACGATAACTGTGCGCCGTGTCTGGGTCTAATACTTCCTATACGGTGGGTAACGACACCACCAACTTTTCTTGTTTGAAGTGTTTCACTCAAGGCGTTATATTGCAATGACTTCACATTTGGTTTGTCTTCAGTTTCAATTTGTCTTCATGACTTTCTGCACTATGATGATTTGATTGCATTCTAATATATACACACTAGTGTTCTGTCCTCTACAGCATTCACTTATAGCTATGTCTTCAAGACTGAATCTTTTAACCTAAGTGAATGTGATCGGACCCTAACCTCTCTATGCTTCCTATCTCAAATCTATCTGTCCAAATCATATGCATTCTATTGAAACTATTGAATGTCTTCTCTGCGTCCTAGTCAGCAGAAGGCAAAGAGACAAACATTAAATCTGTTTTAAATTGCTTATCTTTACTGTTGAAATCCGGAGAAGCCGGAACAACTCTCCGACATGCCTGGCGGGCGTGGGAATGTGGGACTACTCTGAGTATGTTGCATGCTTGCCACGTGCCTCATAGATGTGAACCGCCAGGGGCACCTGCATAATTGCGCTGGGTCTCTCACCAACTTATAAACACCTGTCCCCTGCGGTAAAGAAATTCTTCTTCCACCTCTCCACCTCCGTCAAAACCCTAGCGCCACCGCTAGCTCGCGACGACGCCGGCGACGAAGCGCTTAGCTGCCGCAACTTCTTCGACGCCGTCCTCACGCCGGCCGCGGACATCGTTCTTTCCGCTGTCAGCGTAGGTGTGCTCCGTCGCCAAGTTAGGGCACGGTGGGCTGAACTGCTCGGGCTCCCACTCTTCCCATCTAGCAGTTCGTCGTGCGGTAATTATAACTCTATTTTTACCACCTTTTTGATCTTCAAGATTCATCCTGTTTACCAAAAGTAGTTTCTGTCTATTCAAAGCTAGATCTATTCCGTCTGCATCTCATACTGCTTAGTCGATTCACTTAGATTTCCCATCTAGGTTGATTCCTCACTTGTACTTGTTCACGGATTGGTACAAATCTAGAACCAACTCACATATATAAGTGAATGTCTTCACATCATGAGGTCAATGTCTTCAAACTGATTTATCTTCAAAATCTTCTGAGAATGCATATGACCTCTTCCCCTTCCCTCGCATCTCTAATGCTGTCACAGGTACATGTCCGTGGGAGAATCCCTTGGTTCTCATAGTCTGCATTCGTTTGCAGAATACTTACAGCATCATATAAATTCTCCTGAAGCCAGTTCCTGCTTGACCAGCAAGCGAAAGTCTCTGAAGCCTTTGAACGTTTTGAAGCCTTTCAGTTTGAAATTCATGGCTTCAGAAAAATCTGCAACGAAGGGTGGCAGACAGCGCAGAGAAGGAACATCCAAAGATCTGCCTGAAGACTTAGCAGAACTCTACAAGACAGATCCAGAAGAGAATTATCATCAGAGGAAGACGCGAATCCAATGGATTCGGCGCTATTGGGCTGAACAATGGTTCAAATACAAATTCGTGACCAAGGAATATGCAGAGAAGTATGCTATCAAAAGTCCTTGGGGCGATATTCTCTATCGAGGCCTTCAACCCAAGAACAGAGCTGAAGCTGTTGATCAAGGCTTCTATCCTTGCATGGTCCGTGGACCTCATCCTAAGAGTGCCAATCCCACCTCATTACTCTGGTGTCGTGATGATGCCCTCTTCAAGCGCAACTTTCAGCACGCAAAGGCTTCGGCCAAGGAAAACAAGAAATCATTGGGATTAGACTTCAACCCTGGTCCCTCTGCTCCTCGTGCTGACGGCTCTCGTGATGCAGAACCAAATGTCATTGACCCCTTCGCCAACCTTGACGGCCTCATCACTTACGTCATGGTCCAAGGTTCCAAAGTTGATCATTCTGATCATGATGCTGATACTGATGAAGCCCCTGCTCCTCCTCCAAAGCCGCAGAAGCAAAAGAAGTTAAAGGCTTCAACATCACTGCAGTACCAAAGACTTCTCGTGCGAAGCCACTGGCCACTGCACCTCCTGAAGCCAGTGTGCAATCTGAAGATCTGTCTCGTGTCTCCAAGAGAACGGACAAGAAGAAGCAACTTGTTAGACCATCTGATCAAAGAGCCTTGACTCCTGCTGCAATTCTGCGTGATGATCCCATTGATCTTTCAAGTGATGAAGATCTTGCTGATGACGCCCTTGAGCAATTGATCAAGAGCAAAGAAGAAGCAGAAATCTTCAACAACTTGCCTCTCTTTGATGTGGCAATTATTCACAACTTCATTGATGAATGGTTCGACACCCCCAATGTTAGCTTTGATGACCTACAGCTTCCCATTGGCCTCAGCGTCGCCTTCAATGGCGCCATTGCTTCTGAGCTGGCTATCGCTCAGCGAATCATTGAGCTCAAGAACAAGATTGATTTTGAGAAGGCTCAATTTAAGAAGCATGTGGCCAGTCTGAGTGTTCAAGACGTCAAAAACTTCAAGGTCATGATGCATGAGCTCAAATAAGCCTTTCTCAAGAAGCGTCAAGAAGCTCAAGGCTCTCGCGAGCGTATGAAGCTTTTGGCTGATAAGTGTGTGCTTGCCTACAATGAGGCTGAGAAGCGAAAGTCACTTGGTCGTCCTGGCATTGACCCCAGGATGGCTGCAAAGAAAAAGAAGAAGTTTCCTGCTGACCAGCCTGCACCCTCTAGCCAAGAAGCCCCTCGCATTGTCTTCCCCAGCAGCATGACTAGCTCGAAGACAAAGGTCACAACAACCGCTTCAGAACAGAAGAAGACAAGGGCTGCAGAGGCTGAAGCCAGAAAGAGGAAGAATACTGAAGCCTCTAATGCCGCTCCCCTCAAGAAGAAGCGCAAGACCAAGAAGAGTCGGGCTGCTCCCACAGAGCCCCTCATGGTTGAACCCATCTCAATGGTTCGCCCTGAGTCTGAACATCAAGAAAGACAGATTATAGTCCATGAGCCTGCTACCACAGAAGCTCATGTGACTGAAGATATTCCAGCAGCTGAACCCAATGCTGCTGAAGACATTGGTCAAGATGACAATGTAGCTGATGATGAAGTTCTTCCTCAGATCGAAAATGACTTGGTATCATCGCCTGTTCATACGAACAGCGAACTCATCAGCATTGGTCGTCCATTGACGCCAATAGCTCAGGATGCATCGTGGGCTGATCACCCACAACTACAAGACTCCCCCAGTACTCCCCTACAACAACAACAAGCTACCCCCAACGTGCAAGAAGAGGATGAAGACGTTCAGGCTCAGCCAACTCCATCTCCTAAAGTGAAGCCAGCTCTTCGCAGGCTTCGCAGAGGACAAAGGCCTGAAGTCCCTCTGTCGAGCGTTCCAGAAGGAGAAGTGCAATGTTCACCTGTTGCACGGCAAGTATTTTCTGAACCTGCTCCAACTGTGAATGTCTCCGAGTCTGAAGCACATGCTGCTGAAGACATTCCGGCTGCATCAGCCGAAGAAAATCAAGAAGAAGTGCATGTACCAACCCCCCAGTGATTGAAGAAGAAGCAGTTCATGATTTGAACGTGTCTGTGCCCGACCCTCCTGTTCGTCAAGAGGAGGTTGAAAATGTTGAGGCTGCCACCACCAACGTCAATACAGCCAGTGACGTAGTCATGGCTGATGCTGATGTGGAGCCTGCACTAACTGTGCCTGAAACCAATGAGGCCACTGTGCCTGAAGCAAATGTGGCTACTGAACTAGAAGCCAATGAGAATGCTGCACCTGAAGCCACTGAGAATGCTGCACCTGAAGCCAATATGACAACTGCTCCCGAAGCACCTGTCGTGTAGCCTGCCTCTGTTGTTGCCCCTGCTCCTGTTCCGCCTCCAAGGCCTCACACAATTGAGCAAGCATACAGTCATGGTCAGCTCACTACTGTCCGATGGCCCATTCTGGTGCCTCCACCCTCTGCCTCAGGACCACAATTTGACTATCATGTTGAGCATAGGCCTCAAGTACAGAAGCCAAAGCCCAAGTTGCCCCGGTTTCCAGGTACTGCCAACTCTCCCGGGTCCTTCAATGCAAATGGCTTCAAAAGCCACAATACCTTCTTTGACAGCGCCAAGAACCCCTACACCAAGCCAAGAATATCATCAGATAGGTTCTGGAGCTATCAGCAGAGAAGCTATTACTCATGCGTGTTATATGATCAAGGGCGCATTTTCCCTCATATGCGCCTTGACACTGAAGCCATTGCTGGACTGCCGTGCTTAGAAGAAGCACTTGACTGCTTTCGAGATGCTGGTCTGCTCCATTTTGTGACAGACAAAGAACATTGGAATGAAGAGCTATTGCTTCAATTCTATGCCACTCTGCACATTCGCGGTTACTACAGAGACATCAAGACTTGGGTTCTCGAGTGGATGACTGGAAATGTTCATCATGAAGTCAAAGCTGTGGATATCATTGAGCTTACAGGGCTAGCCACTCCAGGAGAACTGTATGAGCCTAACTGTCAACTACACCACAATGCTGTGGAGAGCATTTTTCATAAGCCAGAACCCAATATGAGCCAGATGCTGAGCATGATGAAGCCTCTGCCATCTGACGCTGAGTATCCCACACATTTCTTTGTTGAAGACCTTGAGTATCTGCCTCGAACCATATATCATATCATCAGACGAACTCTATGGCCAGTCAAGGGACACTCATCAGCGGCCAAGCTTGAAGGAGCTATGAAGACTTTGGTCTTCTATATTCTAAATGGCATCAGCTTCAACACTCAGGAATTCTTCATAAGGCAACTTGCTGCTTCTGGCTCTGACCTATTTGGTCTGAAGTTTTATGCTCCATGGATCATGCGCCTCATCAAGCGACACTCATCTGTCAGTTATCAGCCCTTTGCGCGCAATCATATAATATTTCTACCAGAAGTTGATATGTCAGTTGATGCTATATACCCAGATCCTGCCAAGAAGCCTCTTTGTCTTCAGAATGCCGAGCATCATAGCTTCACTCAGCCTATTGAAGGTGTTCAAGCAGCAACCAGAATCTATCCACTAGCTGGTAACACTCGTCTGCCTCATCGTGCACCCACTGAAGCCACTGAAAGCACCATTACCCAAAGGCGACCGAAGCGTTCTCGTGTTCTGAATGACCGAGAACTTCTAGTGGCCCTTCATCAGAAACAAGATAAACATCACTTTTGGCTCAAGAGACAGATGCAAAGCCTCTTGGTGGATGTCAATCGCATTCGCAACCTTGCCACCAAGAATGCCTTTGTTGCTCATGAAACTTGCCGGAGGTCATGGAAGAGTTTGACCCTGCTCAGTGCTGAAGCGGATCTTCAAGATGATGGCTTCAATGAACGATTTCAGTTCGACTCCACTCCTCCACGGACTGCTACCCTGCGTCGAACTCCATCTCTTGAAGACTCTGAATATTCCTCCTCCGCGGCAACAGTTAATGCCAGAGTGATCGATGATGAAGATGATGCCACTTCACCACCTCCAACTACTGCGCGCATCGACACAGCACCAAGTTCATCTGCACCGCCAACCAACGACAACGACCCAGCTACTTCACCTACTCATGACGAGTAGATGCTCTATGTCTTCAAACCTTTTTGGTCATTATTGACAAAAGGGGGAGAAGCGTATGAGTTGATAATCTTCAAGCGGGTTCATATGCGGTTGCATTATATTTTGCTGCGTGCTTACAACTCTTGCATTTTGATACATTTGGTTCTTCGAGTTGTAACACCTAAACTTGATGGTCGTCTGCTACTTCTGCTACGTGTTTGCTTTACTCTGATGCGATGATAAATTCCGCATGTGCGATGATAACTTGCGCACTTAGATCATTCTGCAGACGTCCATTTTTCATTATGCATGTCATTCTACTTGTTATATCAGTTCATGCATGATGAATTATCTTCATAAGAAGAAGTGGATCTCCATAAATAAAACCTGCCATGTGCATTTGCATTCCAAAAGCAAATTACTTATATGCACATCTTCAGGGGGACCCTTGCTACTTATGAAGACAATTCCCTATCCTTACAATTTCACATACTTTATCCCCGTTGAAAACTTCAACCAGTTTGTCATCAATCACCAAAAAGGGGGAGATTGTAAGTGCATCTAGTGCCACCCCTAGTTGGTTTTGGAGTATTGACGACAAAGTTGGTTGAGGGACTAATGCGTTTGTGAGAATTGCAGGATAACGCAGGTAGTGTCCCTCATTGATTCGGTTTACCTACCGGAGATGACCCCTAAAAATGTATGAAGACATTGAAGACAATGGTGGTATGAGAAGATATTCATATTGAAGACTATGACATGAGAAGACATTACGTGAAGACAATGGAGCGCGAAGACTGTGTGGTTTCGTCGTTTCCTTTCTTCTTTGTTGAGTCATAGGAACCACCGTACTGTTAAGTGGGGTCCAAGTGAACTAAGTCAGAGTGACTGAAGTGATGCTCAACCCAAATCCTATGTCTTCGAGCGAAGACAATGAGAGCAAATCTTATCCAGAGCTGGATGAGTCAGCTTTGCTTGTAGCCCAAGTAAAGTTGTCGCGTGTGTTTGAAATCTGACCGTTGGAACACGTGTCAGTTCCTTAGTGACCCAGGGTCATTTTGGACAAATCAGGTCGGGTTGCCTAGTGGCTATAAATAGCCCACCCCCTACACCATAAATTGGTGGCTGCTCAGAGTTTGTGCACGGCTTTTGTCGTTTGAGAGCAACCCACCTCGAAGCATTTGAGAGAGAGAAATCCTTGCGAGGACAAAGCCCAAAACACCCAGAGCCAAAGAGTGTTAGGCATCACTGAAGTCTTTCTGTCTGTGTGACCTGAAGACTTATTACACTTGAGGACTGTGTATCCTCCAGCCGGTTAGGCGTCGCGTTCTGAGCATCCAAGAGTCATTGTGGATTGCCGGTGAACGAAGTCTGTGAAGGTTTGGAAGTCTCCCTTGAAGACTTACCAGAGTGATTGGGCGAGGACTGGGTGTCCTTAGCTCAAGGGGAATAAGGTGAAGACACGGTCTTCTGAGTTGAATCTCAGCCTCCCTAACCAGACGTACAGTTGTCACAGCAACTGGAACTGGTCCAACAAATCCTGTGTCTTCAACAAGCAACTGGTTCTATCCCTTCCAACCTTACTTAAGTTTGTCTTCATGAAGTCATTGCTTATCTGTATATCTGTTTGACTTCATTGCTTGACTACTATTGTTGATTGGCTTCACACTATCTTCCATCTTGATCCTTACTACCTAACTGCTATCAGTCCTGTGCTTTCACATCATTACATACTTGACTATGGCTTGTTTAGGGTAGTTTATCTTCCGCTGCATATCAATTAGGCTGTTTCTGTTGTTTATCTTCGAAACTTCTGAGTTTTGAAGACTTTCATAAAAATCGCCTATTCACCCCCCCTCTAGTCGATACTAGCACTTTCAGTGATGCGTGAGACGTTGCGGAACATCTTGGGCCAAAAGTAGTTCTTGGAGAGCGTGGCGAATGTCTTGTCGCGTCCAAAGTGTCCCATGAGTCCACCTCCATGAGCCTCTTGCAAAAGGAGCAAACGAAGAGAAGACTCAGGAATGCAATGTTTGTTAGCTCTCATAAGATAATCATCCTTTATGTAATACCGTTCCCAAGATGTATGCATCAAACACTTAGCATAAGGAGTAGCAAAAGATGGATCATTAGCATACAAGTCTTTTATGTTCTCAAAGCCAATAACATTCAACTCAAGTTTAGTGACAAGCGTGCATATGTGTGAAAGTGCATCCGCAACTACATTTTCCTTACCCTTAATGTACTTGATCACATAGTGGAAAGATTCAATGAATTAACTCCATTTGGCATGACGCTTGTTCAACTTAGTTTGACCTTTTAAGTACTTAAGCGTTTCATGATCGGTATGGATGACAAGCTCATAAGGTCTAAGATAATGTTCCCAAACATGTAGCACACGCACTAAAGCATACAATTCTTTGTCATAGATGGGATAGTTAAGTTGAGCACCAAAGAGTTTTTCACTAAAATATGCAATGGCTCGTTTTTCTTGCATTAAAACTCCGCCAATTCCGGTACCACTTGCATCACAATGAACCTCAAAAGTTTTGTCAAAGTTGGGCAAAGCAAGAATCGTAGCATGAGTAAGCAAAGACTTGAGCTCATCAAAAGCGGTGGATTGCAAAGATCCCCAAACAGAAGGAGGATTCTTCATACTCAAGGCATGCAAAGGAGCGGCAATAGTGCTAAATTCTTTCACGAAGCGATGATAAAAACCCACAAGGCCAAGAAAGCTACGCACTTGTTGCAAATTGGTGGGTTGGGGCAAAGTTTTAATTGCTTCAATTTTAGATTAATCAACATGGACACCCTTGGAAGAGACAACGAAACCCAAGAAAACAAGTTTGTCAACACAAAACATGCACTTTTTCATGTTGGCATAAAGATGTTCCTTGCGAAGTGTTTGTAAAACAGCCCTAACATGATTAAGATGATCTTTCATGGATTTGCTAAAAACAAGAATGTCATCAAAGTAAACCACAACAAAGACTCCAATATAAGGGCGAAGCACAAAATTCATAAGATGCATAAAAGTACCGGGAGCTTCTGACAAACCCATAGGCATAACTAACCACTCGTACAAGCCAAATTTGGTTTTGAAAGCAGTTTTCCATTCATCACCTTCTTGTATGCGGATTTGATAATAGCCACTTTTAAGATCAATTTTTGAGAAAAAGGCGGCACCGCTAAGTTCATCAAGCATATCATCTAAGCGAGGAATGGGATGCCTATAACGAACGGTAATCGCATTGATGGGTCTACACAAATATAACAGGAACGACACAAAGACTTAAGCTTTCACGTACATGACCGTTTTCGATGAGTTGTTGTACTTGCCATTGGATCTCCTTAGTTTCTTCGGGGTTGCCACGGTATGGAGCTTTGTTTTGTAGGGGCACTCCAGGGATGAGGTCGATTTGATGCTCAATGCCTCGTAGTGGAGGTAGACCCGGAGGTAGCTCATCGGGGAAAACATCTTGGAATTCCTGCAAAATAGATTGAAACACTAAAGTAGATCGTGAGAGGTGTTAGTTTTTGGGTCTCCAACCTTGCACACAAGGACAAAGTGCATAACACTTGATGGGTTCTCACACACTTCTCTCATCTCACTTTTGGTGGCAAATAGGACTAAGTTTTTCTCTCTAGGCAAAGAGGCACTCAAGTTTGGCTTGTGGCTCTCACTCACTTTTTGGTGGATCACTTTCTCACTCTTCTCTCCATGATGGATGGCTTGCTTGTCGGTGATCACTTGACTAGGAGACATAGGTCATAGCACATACTCCTTCCCTTTCATCTTGAAGCTATAGTGATTGGTACGCCCATTATGGATGACACCGCGGTCGAATTGCCATGGTCGTCCAAGAAGGAGGTGGCAAACGGACACCAGGACGACATCACACTCCAAAGTGTCCTCATATGCACCAACTTTAAAGGAGACTTGGACTGTATGCTCAACTCGGATAGTGCCGGAGTCACTTAGCCATTGGACTTTGTATGGATGCGGGTGCTTCATCTTGACCAATTGAAGCTTGGAGCATAGTTCTTCACTTGCCAAGTTGTGACAACTACCTCCATCGATGATGACCTTGACGGACCTTCCATTGATGCCGGCCTTTGTGTGGAAGATGTGGCATCGTTGGTCTTCTTCTTGTTCATGTTGAAGAGTCAAAACTTTGGATACAACAAGAGCAGGGCTCGAATCCTCATCACAAAAAACTTGATCATCTTCATCCTCGTCCATGCGCCGGTGCATGGCCACTTTCTCAAGGGCTTCCATCTCCTCGTCACTCATGGAGTCATAGGTTCCATCATCATTGAGGATCATGGTGCGCTTGTTTGTGCATTCGTAGGACTTGTGTCCTCGGCCGCTGCAAGTGAAACACTTGAAGCAGCTTGTCTTGACGGTCTCATCGGTTGGAGTAGATGATGAAGCACGCGGCTTGAAGTTGCTTGTAGTAGGAGGAAGACGACATGCCCTTGTCGAAGTTTTCTTGTAACCTGACTTGTCGTCGTTGGTTGTAGATGGCTTGGTTGAGGTAGACGTTGGAGGAGTCGTTGAAGCTTGGTTGTTGGAGAAGCCATAGGTCTTGGACGAGTACTTGGCGTACTTGAAGTCATCTTGCACTTAACGTTCTGCCTTTGTCGCTTGATGCACGAGCTCAATGAGGTTGGAGTAGGGTTGGAAGTCGGTGATCTTCTTGATGGGATGATTGAGGCCATTCAAAAAGTGTGCCATAGTTTGCTCATCATCTTCCGTGACATTGGCTCGAATCATGGCTATCTCCATTTCCTTGTAGTATTCTTCAACACTCTTTGTTCCTTGCTTGAGGAGTTGTAGCTTCTTGAAGAGATCGCGGTTGTAGTAGGTGGGCACAAAACGTGCTCGCATGACATCCTTCATTTGAGCCCAAGTGGTGATTGGAGGTTCACCTCTTGCTTGTCGGTGCTCAAGGACTTGTTCCCACCATATGAGCACATAGTCTTGGAACTCAAGTGATGCCACAGCGATCTTCTTCTCTTCCTCATAGTTGTGCAATCGAAAGATTTTGTCGACCTTCAATTCCCATGAAAGGTACTCTTCGGGATCATTGCTTCCATTGAACTTGGGCATTGTGAATTTTAGCTTGCCGTAGCGTTGCTCTTCATTGTGTTGTTGGCGATGGTGATGATGATGCCCTCGACATGGCGGATAATCATCCTCACGTTGCTCTTGGCATGGAGGAAGTCCACGATCAACTTGCTCTTGTTGAACTTGAGATTGAGGTGGAGCTTGAAGAGCTTGTGGATGAGCTTGAGGAACTTCACGTTGCACTCGCGGTTAGTAGTTCCTCTCTTGGATTTCTTCTTGAAGGGCTTCCTCTTGATTGCGCCGTTCGCGATTGCGGTTGGCGATGGCTGGACTTGATTCTTGAAGGGCACGTTGCGCCTCAAGAGCTTGTGCTTCACGTTGTTGTTGTTGAAGATGTTGAGCCTCGGCGTCTTGTTCCTCTTGTTGTAGACACACTCGTTATTCCTCTTGGCGATGTTGACATTGTCGTTCTTGAGCTTGAACAAACGCAACTTGGTGTGGTTGAGGACGAAGAAGTTGCTCATCGACTTGCTCTTGTGAATGCTTGTCATGTAGAGGATTGCGAGATGCATGACAGTCTTGACGCGCGACTGTCGAAGAGTGTTTGATGTCGGTGTACTTGATCCGGAGAAGGTGTCATCGGAGTGTTGACTTGAGCGGCTCCGTCTTGAGTATGAAGAAGTTGAAGGAGGACGGTTCACCAACAAGGCACGGATCTTTTCCATTCTTGCATCATTCTCTTGCTTGTGAGCATCAAGCTTGTTGTCGAAGTAGTCCTTTGTACGTTGCTCGGAGAGTCGCAAGTCGGCGGCGAGGTGGTCGATGCGATCGGTCATAGCTTGTTGCTCTTGATGCAACGCTCGTTGTGCATCGAAGAGGTGGCTCTTGGTGACGAATGATGACATGTCATCGTCTTGCTCGATGAATAGTGGGTTGGTAGAAGTACTTGGCCTATCCATCATTCCAAGCGAAATGTGAGTGGGAGAAGGAGAAGAACTTATACCAAATGTACCTTCACCAATGTTGATGATGAATCAAGTTCACTCAAATGCGGACAATGAAATAGTACTATTGGTACCAATTCTTGTCGGTTCTCACACCTCCACAAGTAAAAGCTTATGGTGGAGCTTGGTTAGGATGGTGGCACAAAATTTGATGCAATTGTTAATTTGACTCAAAGATGTTGAAAAACATTGGCAAATTCGCAAATGCAACAAGTAGACCAAGCAAGTAGTGGTACACGGAAACACACACGCAAATAGAATAATGGGATTGTGCAAACCAAAAATGAGCCAATATGTGGAATCCGCAAAAATGCTCTTGTTGCACAATACTCGAGAGACGCTAGCATGATTGCACAATAGGCGGATACGGAGCTTGTGCACAACCTACTAAGAAAAAATGCAACGACCTCTATCCCAAGTATGCTATATGTATGGTATTTCGGTGATATGATCCAAGATGATCGGATATGACAATCTTAATGTAGTAAGATGCCATGGTTCTTCCTTATAAGCTCTTTGCTTATCTTTCTCTTTTTGCTTAAAAGCTTGGTTGGCTCTTTCACTCTTGAGCTCTTTTCTCATGCAATACTTCACAAACCAAGATAGCAATTGTGTATGCAATGACAACTTTGTGACACAAGAGATGATGTGGTATGTATGCTATGGAGTATGATCACTAATGTGCACAAGTCATGTTGCCGACAATACTCAATGGCTAGTCTTGATGGGTAAGCAACGCGAAAGTAAGGCTATGGTGGTTATAAATGCAATGTCAAGGCGTAGACAGAGATGTCGTCACCGTCCGTTGCGATGGTGAGTAGTCGACGAAGATGAGCGGCGGTGATGTTGAAGTCGCGCCGTACCTAAATAGCCGAAACACAATAGGACACGGGAAACCGCAACTCAAATTCTCAAACTCAAAGTCGAATGGTGGTACGGAGGGTGTGTCGTGGGGGGTTGGCAGGTGAAGGTGGTGGTGGTCGAAATGGGTGGGGTGCGGAGGCGTTGGTGGTGGTGGAGAAGAACTGCAGAAAAAGCAGTTTCGGCAGGCCAAGCCGGATGATCCGGGCCAGGAGCCGGACGATCCGGGCGTGTCCAGATGATCCGGGTTAGGGTCCGGATGATCCGGGCAGGTCAACTACACTCGAGGCTGCTCGGGATGAACTCGAAAAACGTGGAGAAATTCGAAGATTTCATGGATTTGGGATGGATTTCGAGGGTGAGATGGTGCGGAAAGGCAAGATCCATGAGTTACACAATGAATCCACGGATAAAAATCAACAAAATATCATCAAAAACAACAAATCACAAAAAAATTTGGGGGCTATTTTTGGTGGGGATTTTCGGATTTAGGACGAAAACAACAAAATCAAGCTAGAAAACACGGGGTAGGGGCTCCAAAAACGTGATCAACGTGGGTCATGATACCAAGATGATGTAGGTTAGAACCCTAGAGGCCGATTTTTCATGTTTGGAGCGGATCCCTATGAGGAACACGAAGAACATGAGGAGGGGAACGAGAGAAAAACACGAGAAATCACTCAACCAACAAGAACAAAGTCACACATGTGCTAGATCCAAGAAACACAAAGAGATACACGGTCCAAATCCAACAAAGGACGATACAAGTGGCGGTAGTTCATCTCCGAGAGGAGGGCTTGAATCCATGAGGGATTTTCCCGTAAAGGGGTCTTGAATCCAGGAGGATCTTCTCCGAAGAGGCCGCGGTCTCTCACGAGGAGGAGATCCGTATGGATGAGCAATGCTCTATCTCAAATGAGCTAAACCAATGCTAAGTCACGAAGTGAGGAGGAGGAGACCTATTTATAGGCTAGGGGGCGAAGGGGTACATGGGCTCAGCCCAACACGCGCACGCAGGTGGGTCTGGATGATCCGGGTGAGGAGCCGGATGATCCGGGCTCTAGTCGGATGATCCGGGAGGAGGCCCGGATGAGCTGGTGACGCAGGCAGCGGCGGTGCAGGTCCGGATGTCCGGGTGGGGGTCCAGATGTCCGGGTGGGGTCCGGATGATCCGGGTCGGCGTCCGGATGATCTGGCTTTAGGGATGAGCTTCGCGTGTCTTCGATGCGAATTAGCTGCATCGTCCGAACCAGGGTCCGGATTGTCTGGGCTATGTCCGGATCATCCGGGCCCTCGTCCGGATTGTCCGGCCAGCCTGGGACTTGGTGCTTCTCCTCTCCGTCTTCATGCATGTCTTCCGCTTCCGGTTCTCCTTGCTTCCTAGCTTCTCCATGGCTAACTCCTTGGTACCTGAGTATGCAAAGCGTCTCCGTTTGAGGTAGTAGCCATGTCTCGTGTGAATCGAAAGGGAGTTGTGAGAGGTGTGATGTCACCTCGGTTTCGAGAGCTCTTGCACATGCTCGAGTCATAGGACCAAGTGGTGTTGTAGGATATGTAGATGCGTCCATGTGGATGATCATGGGATGCTCCGCATCAAAAACCTCACCCTGGATCGCGTCATTGTGGATGATTGAAGGAGCCATCAAGCCTTATCGTGGGGACACATTGGAACTCTCAATGAAAGCACCAATGTCGATGTCAAAACCGACGGATCTCGGGTAGGGGGTCCCGAACTGTGCATCTAAGGCTAATGGTAACACGAGGCGGGGGACACAATGTTTACCCAGGTTCGGGCCCTCTTTATGGAGGTAATAGCCTACTTCCTGCTTGATTGATCTTGATGATATGAGTATTACAAGAGTTGATCTACCACGAGATCGTAGAGGCTAAACCCTAGAAGCTAGCCTATGATTATGATTGTTCTTGTCCTATGGACTAAACCCTCCGGTTTATATAGACACCGGAGGGGGCTAGGGTTACACAGAGTCGGTTATAGAGAAGGAAATCTACATATCCGAATTGCCAAGCTTGCCTTCCACGCAAAAGAGAGAACCACCCAGACACGGGACGAAGTCTTCAATCTTGTATCTTCATAGTCCAATAGTTCGGCACAAGTACATAGTCCGGCTGTCCGAGGACCCCCTAATCCAGGACTCCCTTAGAAACAACGAGAGCTAGCTGCTGGACACGCTCGCGAGTGCGAAGACGATGAGAGGGGAAGGGGCCCGAGAAAGAAGTCGTCTAGCTCGCGTCCATGGCATGCCAGAGAGGCGGTCACCGCTCGCACTGGTGCACACGGTGCCACAAGCGATGCCAAACAATGTCTGGGGGTTAGTCCTTCCTGGGTAGGTCTCAACTACGGTGGTAACTGGGTAAAAACAGCTCTGGTTAAATGGGAAGCAATCTCTGAAGTTTACTGTAGTAAACTTGATCAACTAAGTGTGATCAACAGAGAGATGCTATGGATCAAATGTTATGTCTGGGGTGTTTAGGCTAGGAAGTACTACAGTCCTGCGGAGTTTGGGAAGAAATGGACCAAGATTTAATGCAGTTGCTTCACAACTGACCAAAATGGTCCAGAAACTAGATCAACAAGATGCACTCACATGGAGTGTCAACTTGAGCTCAATTTGGGCAAGGCAAGGTCATTTGGACCTATGAAGATGCTAAAAAAGTATCATACCAATTGGCCAAGCCAAAATGGTTCTTCCTTCACAAACATCTCTGCTGACCAGAAACTTTCAAAAATTCTATAGGAATAATGGCTTGATGAAATGTGCCCAAAATGGGTGGAGATAGGTTATATGGATACTAGAAGGCCTAGAAAAATTTGTAGCCATAATGGAGCAAGATACAATATACTTGCTTCAGAAACTAAAATTTCGGGCAACATCTAAGAATTGAAGATGAGCTCACATCGAGGCATGACATGAGCTCTACTTTGGTGGAGGGCTATTATCTGATGATACGAAGGATCATCCAAAATGGGAACTCATTTGGATATGCCTAGCTTGTACCTCCTTCACACAGCTTCTTTCTGGACATAACTTTGGAAAATCATAATTAAATAATTACTAGGCAAATGAGGTTTCATTTTGGCATGTGGCAATGATATGGACATGAAAATATGTCCAAGGAGTTTGAGGTCAATTGGGCAAAGGAAAATAGCACTTGCTTCACAATGTGCCATTTAGGGTAGAATAGGAAATGAATTATTTGAGCATGATGATAAACATGACAAATGAAATATTTTGCCATATTTGATCAAGATATGACCCAAACAATTTATGAGAATTATTTTGGAATTTTAGGAGTGTTGGAAATATAGGTTGTTTCACAACCTAGGGCAATTTGAGTTATTCCTTTAATAGAAAGGAATATTCTTAATAAAAAGAATATTGGGATTTGGTCCAAGGATGAAAATGACATGGTCTAGGGAAGGATTTGGGAATGACAAGCCACTCTGGAAACAAAGAAGAGGGCATCTTCTTTAGTTTCCAGACCACAAAGCCACGGAAAAAGAAAACTCAGGCAAAAACCTCAGAAAAACAAAAGAAAAAGAAAGGGCCAAAAATTAGGATGTCACACCCGGGGTCCATAGGTTTCACTAGTGGCTTCTCTCGAGATAGCATGTATTACGGTGGGTAAACAAATTACTGCCGAGCAATTGATAAAAAAGTGCATAATTATGAAGATATCTAAGGCAATGATCATGAACATAGGCATCATGTCCGTGTCAAGTAGACTGAAAAAATTCTGCATCTACTACTATTACTCCACACATTGAGCGCTATCTAGCATGCATCTAGAGTATTAAGTTCATAAGAACGGAGTAATGCTTTAAGCAAGATGACGTGATGTAGAGGGATAAAGTCAAGCAATATGATAACCCCATCTTTTTATCCTCGATGGCAACAATACAATACATGCCTTTCTGCCCCTACTATCACTAGGAAAGGACACCGCAAGATTGAACCCAAAGCTAAGCACTTCTCCCATTGCAAGAAAGATCAATCTAGTAGGCCAAACTAACTGATAATTCGAAGAGACTTGCAAAGATATCAAATCATGCATATAAGAATTCAGAGAAGAACCAAATAATATTCATAGATAATCTTGTTCATAAATCCACAATTCATCGGATCTCGGCAAACACATTTCAAAAGAATATTACATCGAATAGATCTCCAAGAACATCGAGGAGAACTTTGTATTGAGAATCAAAGAGAGAAAAGAAGCCATCTAGCTAATAACTATGGACCCAAAGGTCTGTGGTAAACTACTCACGCTTCATCAGAGAGGCAATGGTGTTGATGTATAAGCCCTCTGTGATCGATTCCCCCTCCGGCAGATCACTGGAAAAGGCCCCAAGATGGGATCTCACGGGTACAAAAGCTTGCGGTGGTGGAAAAGTGGTTTCGTGGCTCCCCCTGATGTTTCTAGGGTATAAGAGTATATATAGGCGAAAGAAGTACGTCGGTGGAGCTACAAGGGGCCCACAAGGGTGGGGGCGCGCCCACCCCCCTAGGCGCGCCCTCCTGCCTCGTGGATGCCTCGTGGCGTTTCTGACTTCAACTCCAAGTCTTCTGGTTTGCTTTCGGTCCAAGAAAGATCATCACAAAGGTTTCATTCCATTTGGACTTGTTTGGTATTCGTTTTCTGCAAAACTCTAAAATAGGCAAAAAAAAAACAGAAAGTGACACTGGGCCTCAGGTTAATAGGTTAGTCCCAAAAATAATGTAAAAGAGCATATTAAAGCCCACTAAACATCCAAAACAGATAATATAATAGCACGGAACAATAAAAACTTATAGAGACGTTGGACATGTATCAAGCATCCCCAAGCTTAATTCCTGCTCGTCCTCGAGTAGGTAAATGCTAAAAACAGAATTTTTGATGTGGAATGCTACCTAGCATATTTATCAATGTAATTTTCTTTATTGTGGCATGAATGTTCAGATCCGCAAGATTCAAGACAAAATTTTAATATTGACATAAAAATAATAATACTTCAAGCACACTAACGAAGCAATAATGTCTTCTCAAAATAACATGGCCAAAGAAAGCCATCCCTAAAAAATCATATAGTCTGTTTATGCTCTATAGTCATCACACAAAGTATTTAATCGTGCACAATCCTGATGACAAGCCAAGCAATTGTTTCATACTTTTGATGTTCTCAAACTATTTCAATCTTCACGCAATACATGAGCATGAGCCATGGACATATCACTATCGGTTGAATAGAATGGTGGTTGTGGAGAAGACAAAAAGGAGAAGATAGTCTCACATCAACTAGGTGAAGGAAATATGCCCTAGAGGCAATAATAAAGTTATTATTTATTTCCCTAATTCATGATAAATGTTTATTATTCATGATATAATTGTATTAACCGGAAACATAATACATGTGTGAATACATAGACAAATAGAGTGTCACTAGTATGCCTCTACTTAACTAGCTCGTTGATCAAAGATGGTTATGTTTCCTGGCATAGACATGAGTTGTCATTTGATAAACCAGATCAGATCATTAGGAGAATGATGTGATTGACTTGACCCATTCTGTTAGCTTAGCACTTGATCGATTTCGTTTACTGCTATTGCTTTCTTCATAACTTATACATGTTCCTATGACTAAGAGATTATGGAACTCCCGATTACCGAAGGAACACTTTGTGTGCTACCAAACGTCACAACATAACTTGGTGATTATAAAGGTGCTCTACAGGTGTCTCCAATGGTACATGTTGAGTTGGCATAGATCGAGATTAGGATTTGTCACTCCGTGTTTCGGAGAGGTATCTCTAGGCCCTCTCGGTAATGCACATCACTATAAGCCTTGCAAGCAATGTGACTAATGAGTTAGTTGCGAGATGATGCATTACAGAACGAGTAAAGAGACTTGCCGATAATGAGATTGAACTAGGTATTGAGATACCGACGATCGAATCTCGGGCAAGTAACATACCGATGACAAAGGGAATAACGTATGTTGTTATGTGGTTTGACTGATAAAGATCTTCGTAGAATATGTAGGAGCCAATATGAGCATCCAGGTTTCGCTATTGGTTATTGACCGGAGACATGTCTCGGTCATGTCTACATAGTTCTCGAACCCGTAGGGTCCGCACGCTTAACGTTTGGTGATGGTCGGTATTATGAGTTTATGTGTTTTGATGTAACGAAGGTACTTCAGAGTCCCGAATATGATAACGGACATGACGAGGAGTTTCAAAATGGTCAAGACATAAAGATTGATATATTGGATGACTATGTTTGAACTTTGGAAGGGTTTCGGGCAAGTTCGGACAAATACCGGAGTACCGGGGGGTTACCGGAACCCCCTGGGGAGTGTAATGGGCCTATTGGGCCTTAGTGGAGAAGAGAAGTGGCGGCCAGGGCAGGCCGCGTGCCCCTCCCCTCTAGTACGAGTTGGACAAGGAGGGGACGGCGCCCCCCTTTCCTTCCCCCTCTCTCCTCCTTCCCTCTCTCCTACTCCTGCTCTTCGAAGGGTTGGAGTCCTACTCCTGGTGGGAGTAGGACTCCCCTTGGGGCACGCCTAGGAGGGCCGGCCCCTCCCCCTCCTCCACTCCTTTATATACGGGGGAAGGGAGCACCCCATAGAGACACAAGTTGATCATTGATCTTTAGCCGTGTGCGGTGCCCCCCTCCACCATAATCCACCTCGGTCATATCGTAGCGGTGCTTAGGCGAAGCCCTGCATCGATAGCTTCATCAACACCGTCATCACGCCGTTATGCTGACGTAACTCTCCCTCAAAGCTCTACTGGATCGTGAGTTTGTGGGACGTCACCGAGCTGAACGTGTGCAGATCGCGAAGGTGCCGTACGTTCGGTACTAGGATCGGTCGATCGTGAAGACGTACGACTACATCAACCGCATTGTCATAATGCTTCCGCTTACAGTCTACGAGGGTATGTGGACGACACTCTTCCCTCTTGTTGCTATGCATCACCATGATCTTGCGTGTGCGTAGGGAATTTTTTGAAATTACTATGTTCCCCAACAGTGGCATTCGAGCCAGGTTTATGCGTAGATGTTATATGCACGAATAGAACACAAGTGAGTTGTGGGCGACACTAGTCATACTGCTTACCAGCATGTCATCTTTGATTCGGCGGTATTGTTGGATGAAGCAGCCCAGACCGACATTAAGCGTACGCTTACACGAGACTGGTTCTACCGACGTGCTTCGCACACAGGTGGCTGGCGGGTGTCAATTTCTCCAACTTTAGTTGAATCGAGTGTGGCTATTCCCAGTCCTTGTTGAAGGTTAAAACAGCACTAACGTGATGAAATATTGTTGTGGTTTTGATGCATAGGTAAGAATGGTTCTTGCTCAGCCCATAGCAGCCACGTAAAACTTGCAACAAAGAAGTAGAGGACGTCTAACTTTGTTTTTGCAGGGCATGTTGTGATGTGATATGGTCAAGACATGATGCTAAATTTTATTGTATGAGATGATCATGTTTTGTAACAGAGTTATCGGCAACTAGCAGGACCATATGGTTGTCGCTTTATTTATGCAATGCAATCGCCCTGTAATTGCTTTACTTTATCACTAAGCGGTAGCGATAATCGTAATAGAAATAGTTGGCGAGATGACAATGATGCTTTGATGGAGATCAAGGTGTCAAGCCGGTGACGATGGTGATCATGACGGTGCTTTGGAGATGGAGATCAAAGGCACAAGATGATGATGGCCATATCATATCACTCATATTGATTGCATGTGATGTTTATCTTTTATGCATCTTATTTTGCTTTGATTGACGGTAGCATTATAAGATGATCTCTCACTAAATTTCAAGGTATAAGTGTTCTCCCTGAGTATGCACCGTTGCCAAAGTTCGTCGTGCTGAGACACCACGTGATGATCGGGTGTGATAAGCTCTACATTCACATATAATGGGTGCAAGCCAGTTTTGCACATGCAGAAATACTTGGGTTAAACATGACGAGCCTAGCATATGCAGATGTGGCCTCGGAACACTGAGACCGAAAGGTCGAGCATGAATCACATAGTAGATATGATCAACATAGTGATGTTCACCATTGAAAACTACTCCATTTCACGTGATGATCAGACATGGTTTAGTTGATTTTGATCACATGATCACTTAGATGATTAAAGGGATGTCTATCTAAGTGGGAGTTCTTAAGTAATTTGATTAATTGAACTTTAATTTATCATGAACTTAGTACCTGATAGTATTTTGCTTGTCTATGTTGTTGTAGATAGATGGCCCGTGCTGTTGTTCTCTTGAATTTTAATGCGTTCCTTGAGAAAGCTAAGTTGAAAGATGATGGTAGCAATTACACGGATTGGGTTCATAACTTTAGGATTATCCTCATTGCTGCACAGAAGAATTACGTCCTGGAAGCACCACTGGGTGCCAGGCGTGCTGCAGATGGTGCTGATGATGTTTTTTGATAGAAAGACTGTAAGGGACCCCCCTACAGTATAATTGGTGCAACAAACCCAAATTGCAAGTACCATGCCTTGAACCTGGGTGGGTGGGAAGGCATCAACCCCTTCCCACCACTAGGCTATGCCTTAGTCTGCATGCTGCTGATGACGTTAAGAACATCTCGCAGAGTAAAGCTGATGACTACTCGATAGTTCAGTGTGCCATGCTTTACGACTTAGAACCGGGACTTCAACGATGTTTTGAACATCATGGAGCATATGAGATGTTCCAGGAGTTGAAGCTAATATTTCAAGCAAATTCCCGGATTGAGAGATATGAAGTCTCCAATAAGTTCTACAGCTGTAAGATGGAGGAGAACAGTTCTGTCAGTGAACATATACTCAAAATGTCTGGGGTATAATAATCACTTAATTCAACTGGGAGTTAATCTTCCAGATGATAGTGTCATTGGCAGAATTCTCCAATCACTGCCACCAAGCTACAAGAGCTTTGTGATGAACTATAATATTCAAGGGATGGATAATACAATTCCCGAGGTCTTCACGATGCTAAAGGCTACGGAGGTAGAAATCAAAAAGGAGCATCAAGTGTTGATGGTCAACAAGACCACCAGTTTCAAGAAAAAGGGTAAAGGGAAGAAGAAGGGGAACTTCAAGAAGAACGACAAAAAAGTTGCTGCTCAGGAGAGGAAACCCAAGTCTGGACCTAAGCCTGAGACTGAGTGCTTCTTCGACAAAGGGACTGGCCACTGGAAGCAGAACTGCCCCATGTATTTGGCGGATAAGAAGGATGGCAAGGTGAACAACGGTATATGTGATATACATGTTGTAGATGTGTACCTTACTAAAGCTCGCAGTAGCACCTGGGTATTTGATACTGGTTCTATTGCTAATATTTGTATCTCGAAACAGCGACTACGGATTAAGCGAAGATTGGCTAAGGACGAGGTGACGATGCGCGTGGGAAATGGTTCCAAAGTCGATGTGATCGCCGTTGGCACGCTACCTCTACATCTACCTTCGGGATTAGTTGTAGACCTAATAATTGTTATTTGGTACCAACATTAAGCATGAACATTATATCTGGATCTTGTTTGATGCAAGATACTTATTCATTTAAATATGAGAATAATGGTTGTTCTATTTATATGAGTAATATCTTTTATGGTCATGCACCCTTAAAGAGTGGTCTATTTTTGTTGAATCTCAATTGTAGTAATACACATATTCGTAATGTTGAAGCCAAAAGATGCATAGTTGATAATGATAATGCAACTTATTTGTGGAACTGCCGTTTAGTTCATATTGGTCTAAAGCGCATGAAGAAACTCCATACTGATGGACTTTTGGAATCACTTGATTATGAATCACTTGGTACTTGCGAACCATGCCTCATGGGCAAGATGACTAAAATGTCGTTCTCCAAAACAATGGAGTGAGCAACAGATTTATTGGAAATCATACATACTGATGTATGTGGTCCAATGAATATTGAGGCTCGCGGGGGGTATCGTTATTTTCTCACCTTCACAGATGATTTAAGCAGATATGGGTATATCTACTTAATGAAACATAAGTCTATTTTTTTGAAAAGTTCAAAGAATTTCAGAGTGAAGTGGCAAATCATTGTGACAAGAAAATAAAGTTTCTACGATCTAATCGTGGAGGAGAATATTTGAGTTACGAGTTTGGTCTTCATCTAAAACAATGCGGAATAGTTTCGCAACTCACGCCACCCGGAACACCACAGCGTAATGGTGTGTCCGAACGTCATAACCACACTTTATTAGATATGGTGCGATCTATGATGTCTCTTACTGATTTACCGCTATCGTTTTGGGGTTATGCTTTAGAGACGGCACTGCATTCACGTTAAATAGGGCACCATCTAAATCCGTTGAGACAATGCCTTATGAGCTGTGGTTTGGCAAGAAACCTAAGTTGTCGTTTCATAAAGTTTGGGGCTGCGATGCTTATGTGAAAAAGCTTCAACCTAATAAGCTCGAACCCAAATCGAAGAAATGTGTCTTCATAGGATACCCAAAGGAGACTGTTGGGTACACCTTCTATCATAGATCCGAAGGCAAAACATTCATTGCTAAGAATGGATCCTTTCTCGAGAAGGAGTTTCTCTCGAAAGAAGTGAGTGGGAGGAAAGTAGAACTTGATGAGGTAACTGTACCTGCTCCCTTATTGGAAAGTAGTTCATCACAGAAACCGGTTCCTGTGACACCTACACCAATTAGTGAGGAAGCTAATGATATTGATCAAGAAACTTCAGATCAAGTTACTACCGAACCTCGCAGGTCAACCAGAGTAAGATCCGCACCAGAGTGGTACGGTAATCCTATTCTGGAGGTCATGTTACTTGACCATGGCAAACCTATGAACTATGAGGAAGCGATGATGAGCCCAGATTCCACAAAATGGCTTGAGGCCCTAATATCTGAGATCGGATCCATGTATGAGAATAAAGTGTAGACTTTGGTTGTCTTGCCCGACGATCGGCAAGCCATCGAGAATAAATGGATCTTCAAGAAGAAAACTAACGCTGATGGTAATGTTACTGTCTACAAAGCTCGACTTGTTGTGAAAGGTTTTTGACAAGTTCAAGGGGTTGACTACGATGAGACATTCTCACCCGTAGCGATGCTTAAGTCTATCCGAATCATGTTAGCAACAGCCGCACTTTATGATTATGAAATTTGGCAAATGGATGTCAAAACTGCATTCCTGAATGGATTTCTAGAAGAAGAGTTGTATATGATGCAACCAGAAGGTTTTGTTGATCCAAAGGTGCTAACAAAGTGTGCAGGCTCCAGCGATCCATTTATGGACTGGTGCAAGCCTCTCAGAGTTGGAATAAACATTTTGATAGTGTGATCAAAGCATATGGTTTTATACAGACTTTTGGAGAAGCCTGTATTTACACGAAAGTGAGTGGGAGCTTTGTAGTATTTCTAATACTATATGTGGACGACATATTGTTGATTGGAAATGATATAGGATTTCTGGATAGCATAAAAGGATACTTGAATAAGAGTTTTTCAATGAAAGACCTCGGTGAAGCTGCTTATATATTGGGCATCAAGATCTATAGAGATAGATCAAGACGCTTAATTGGACTTTCACAAAGCACATACCTTGATAAAGTTTTGAAAAAGTTCAAAATGGATCAAGCAAAGAAAGGGTTCTTGCCTGTGTTACAAGGTGTGAAGTTGAGTCAGACTCAATGCCGTACCACTTCAGAAGATAGAGAGAAAATGAAAAATGTTCCCTATGCTTCTGCCATAGGCTCTATCATGTATGGAATGTTGTGTTCCAGACATGATGTGTGCCTTGATATTAGTTTAGTAGGGAGGTACCAAAGTAATCCAGGAGTGGATCACTGGACAGTGGTCAAGAACATCCTGAAATACCTGAAAAGGACCAAGGATATGTTTCTCGTTTATGGAGGTGACAAAGAGCTCGTCGTAAATGGTTACGTCGATGCAAGTTTTGACACTAATTTGGACGATTCTAAATCGCAAACCGGATACGTGTTTATATTGAACGGTGGAGCTGTCAGTTGGGGCAGTTCTAAACAAAGCGTCATGGTGGGATCTACGTGTGAAGCGGAGTACATAGCTGCTTCGGAAGCAGCAAATGAAGGAGTCTGGATGAAGGAGTTCATATCCGATATAGGTGTCATACCTAGTGCATCGGGTCCAATGAAAATCTTTTGTGACAATACTGGTGTAATTGCCTTGGCAAAGGAATCCAGATTTCACAAGAGAACCAAGCACATCAAGAGACGCTTCAATTCCATCCGTGATCAAGTCCAGATGGGAGCCATAGAGATTTGCAAGATACATACAGATCTGAATGTTGTAGACCCATTGACTAAGCCTCTCTCACGAGCAAATCATGATCAACACCAAGACTCCATGGGTGTTAGAATCATTACTGTGTAATCTAGATTATTGACTCTAGTGCAAGTGGGAGACTGAAGGAAATATGCCCTAGAGGCAATAATAAAGTTATTATTTATTTCCTTAATTCAATATAAATGTTTATTATTCATGCTAGAATTGTATTAATAGGAAACATAATACATGTGTGAATGCATAGACAAACAGAGTGTCACTAGTATGCCTCTACTTAACTAGCTCATTGATCAAAGATGGTTAAGTTTCCTGGCCATAGGTTTGAGTTGTCATTTGATAAACGAGATCACATCATTAGGAGAATGATGTGATTGACTTGACCCATTCTGTTAGCTTAGCACTTGATCGATTTAGTTTACTGCTATTGCTTTCTTCATAACTTATACATGTTCCTATGACTATGAGATTATGCAACTCCCGATTATCGGAGGAACACTTTGTGTGCTACCAAACCACAATGTAACAGGGTGATATAAAGGTGCTCTACAGGTGTCTCCAATGGTACTTCTTGAGTTGGCATAGATCGAGATTATGATTTGTCACTCCGTGTTTCGGAGAGGTATCTCTGGGCCCTCTCAGTAATACACATCACTATAAGCCTTGCAAGCACTGTCACTAATGAGTTAGTTGCAAGATGATGCATTACGGAACGAGTAAAGAGACTTGCCAGTAACGAGATTGAACTAGGTATTGAGATACGGACGATTGAATCTCGGGCAAGTAACATACCGATGACAAAGGGAATAATGTATGTTGTTATGCTGTTTGACCGATAAAGATCTTTGTAGAATATGTAGGAGCCAATATGAGCATCCAGGTTCCGCTATTGGTTATTGACCCGAGACATGTCTCGGTCATGTCTACATAGTTCTCGAACTCGTAGGGTCCGCACGCCTAACGTTTGGTATTATGAGTTTATATGTTTTGATGTACTGAAGGTAGTTCGGAGTCCTGGATATGATCACGGATATGACGAGGAGTCTCGAAATGGTCGAGACATAAAGATTGATATATTGGATGACTATGTTTGAACTTCGGAAGGGTTCCGGGCAAGTTCGGACAAATACCGGAGTACCGGGGGGTTACCGGAACCCCCCGGGGAGTGTAATGGGCCTATTGGGCCTTAGTGGAGAAGAGGAGGGGCGGCCAGGGCAGGCCGCATGCCCCTCCCCCTCTAGTACGAATTGGACAAGTAGGGGGGCGGTTCCCCCCTTTCCTTCCCCCTCTCTCCTCCTTCCCTCTCTCCTACTCCTACTCTTGGAAGGGTTGGAGTCCTACTCCCGGTGGGAGTAGGACTCCCCTTGGGGCGCGCCTAGGAAGGTTGGCCCCTCCCCCTCCTCCACTCCTTTATATACGGGGGAAGGGGGCACCCCATAGAGACACAAGTTGATCATTGATCTTTAGCCGTGTGCGGTGCCCCCCTGTTGGTGTCAAAACCGGCGGATCTCGGGTAGGGGGTCCCGAACTGTGCGTCTAAGGCTAATGGTAACAGGAGGCTGGGGACACGATGTTTACCCAGGTTCATGCACTTTCGATGGAGGTAATACCCTACTTCCTGCTTGATTGATCTTGATGATATGAGTATTACAAGAGTTGATCTACCACGAGATCGTAGAGGCTAAACCCTAGAAGCTAGCCTATGATTATGATTGTTGTTGCCCTACGGACTAAACCCCCTGATTTATATAGATACCGGAGGGGGCTAGGGTTACACATAGTCGGTTACATAGAAGGAGATCTAACATCCGAATTGCCAAGCTTGCCTTCCATGCAAAGGAGAGTCCCATCCGGACACGGGACGAAGTCCTCGATCTTGTATCTTCATAGTCCAATAGTCCAGCCAAAGTATATAGTCTGGTTGTCCGGATACCCCCTAATCCAGGACTCCCTCATTAGCCCCTGAACCATGCTTCAATGACAATGAGTCCGACGCGTAGATTGTCTTCGGCATTGCAAGGCGGGTTCCATCTCTGAATACTCCATAGAAGATTCCAAACACAAGGATCGTGTCTGGCTCTGCAAAATAATTTCCACATACCACCGTAGAGAGCACAGTATTTGACAAATCAAATGTACTGACAACTTCTGTAGAGTGACATCATGCTGTGGTCCGGTCATTATTCGAACCGTTTCTTCCAACCAGCTACTGCGCATATCGCGAGGCGGTTTCCTTGGCACGTCTTGTCGAAGCAGAGATCGTGTCCCCTTATTGCGGGATTCTCATCAATACGGGTGTGGGTAACCCAACCGCACCACCAATCACGGTGAGTGGGGAACGAGCAGGTTCTAGTAGGCAAGCGGGGAGGTGCAAAGTTCATTGTCTCTATAAAGAGGAAATGCCTCTTCCTTTCCACCCACGCCTTCTTCTCCTTCTGCTCGTCCATTCCCTTTCGCTCGAGCCCTAGCGCCCAAGCATTCATCTTCTCCACCAACAAAGGTTCTCCGAAAATGTCCGGATCCGGAGCAGGAGGCGCCATAGTGAGCAGGATGCCCAAGGTCACATGGCCGATAGGCACTTTTAATGATTCCGTCAAGGAGTGGCAGCAGCAGTGGTTCTACATCACTGAGCCGCGCGGCAAAAAGTGGGCCACTGCTCCCGAATTCCGATCCGGAGCCCCCCTACGGCTTACGTCCTGGCCCAAGAAGAGCCTGAACTGGTCTTCGTCTGACGAACTATCGGTGCTCCAGACGCGCGTCAAGGGTATGGAAGACAAGGACATCAAGCTTGTCAATGTAGTCCAGGTGATGTTGGTTCGCCTGTTTCTTCCTTGTCAGCACCGAGCCTGCAATTTGTGGGAGTACGACCCGGCCGAGCACCAGACCCTGCAGGAGCTTTATGGCTCCTTGCACGAGGATATCTGGAAGGTGCTTTAAGTCCGGCAAACCATGGCCGGACTCCACCAAGGACCACGGGTACCAGCTGTCCCGCCCTGCAAGTTCGGTAAGTTATCATTATGTTTTGTCCATCCATATGTTTCGTTGGCCTATCCCGAGGAAGATGCTCTAACGTGCTTTCCCTAATTATCCTAGGGATGGATGAACAAGGCGGGGCGGATACATTGTCTGGCCCCGCTGCCAGAAGAACCGGCTGGACCACTTCTAACAAAGATGCTGGTCCCGGCGCCTTACGAGGCGCCGAGGAAAGAGGCCTACAAAGAGGCCAAGGAGACCAGAAGCGGCCTCCGTCATCGCGGTGCTTCGGACACAAAATCCGTAGACTCAAATGCCCATCCCTCCTCCGAAGAGGACGAAGAGGAGGAAGAAGACGAGTCCCCCATGGGGGAAGGAAAGAAAAGGACGACCTCCTCATCCCTGGAGGCCAAATTGCCTAAGAGGGGAAAATTCCCCTAGGAGAGGCGTCCACCACGGGTACTGATAGCAGCCCGGAGTGAGATCCCAGGGCCCAGCCCCTGGTAAACTCGTGAGTACACGAAATCTAAACACACCTATGCGCCCAGGATCATTAAGGCATAATATTTTAATTGGCGCCACACTTTTTGCAGCCCAACGAGGTCTCGCGCCGAACAGTCCTCATCGGAGGATTCGTTGAGCTCAGATGTCCTAGAGAACGAGACGCCTCCGAAGGCCCCTTCCCCGAAGCTCAGGCATGACACCAAGGTGTCGTCCCAGAAGGACCTAGACCAGGGGGGCACACCTCAGGGGCCGGATATACAAGAGTGGCGACTCCCATGAGCATCGACGGCAGGGGCAATCTTGAATTTTTCCCACAGCCGGACATAGTCCCGGCGACCTTTGAGGCTCCAGGATCGGCCAGCCAGCCCCCCTTGACTGGAGGAGGCGAGCCTGCTCCACAGATGACCTCTGTCCAACCAGAGGCGCAAGGCAGCTTATCGACAGTGCTAAAGAGTGTTTCCATCGTCGATGAACATCGCGCCCTTATGGGCGCGGTGATTAAAAAGATTCATTCCGCTGAGAGTGGACTGAATGAATCCTGCATCAGCCTTATAAAAGGCTTTGAGGTATGTTCTAGGAGCTTTTGTAAATTGTCATAGTATGGATAGTAGCCCCTGATACACTGTCTGGTGAAAAAGAGAACCGGACAGGGGATCAAATTTCTGTTTGCATGAGAGTCGGTTGATCACATACACTTCTTCCTTTATAAACAGGTGTTTGTAGTGACTGCCGCCTCCCATACTGCGGAAGTATCCGGACCGAAGCAGAGTCTGGAGCGGGCCAAAGAAGAACTTGGCCGAGTGAAGAAGCAGTTGGAGGACAATCAAGGTATGTCGAAACCTTGTTAAGTTTAGCACAAATAAGTATGTGTGCCGGATGAAAGTGTTTATATTGCGCGCTCTAGGGGCAAATGATGAAATTGAGGCGCTTAAGAAGGTTGTGGCCTTAGCCAAAAAGAAGGCAGCCGCGGAGCAGGCTCTTCACGAGAAGCACGAGGCCAGGGTCATTGAAGCGGAACGAGAGCTTCAGGAGGCCATTAAGAAAAGCGAGACTTTGGAGCAGAGTCTATCAGGGAAAGAATCCGAACTCGCCCAAGCTCTCCAAGCCGCAAATAATGCTCGGGAGGAAGCCCAAGGTGCTCTGAAAGACATTCAGGAGGCGAGGAAGATTGTGGCTGGTAAGGCTTTTTCTTATTCAACGCGATTTCTATGTAGTAACAGGAGAAATTCAAGGTGACAAATTGAATTCTGATTTCTCCAGGGGCATTTCCGGAGCTGCCACACAACATATCTGATGCCGCGCAATTCTATTGAGCTGAGGAGAAGAAGACTGCAGAAAAGCTCTTCTGGTCGCAGTATTGGGCGCCAAATTATCCGGTGCCATTTATTGATCAGCTGAAGCAGCTGATCAAACTGCATAAGGCGGCCAAACTAGCCATGAAGGACTTGATTGTCCGACTATGGCCCGCTGAGTCAATTCCAAGGAGTTACTTCGGGCTCGTGAAGCGAATTGTGAGTGCTTGCCCTCGGCTCGAAGTCATTAAGCGCTCGATTTATATTGAAGGTGCGCGAATGGCATTTGCCCGCGCGAAAGTGCGCTGGGGAAACCTGGATGCTGAAAAGCTGATGACCGAGGGACCACCAAAGGGGAAGGAGCACCGCAAGCCCGAATTATATTATGATAGTGTCCTGAAAGGAGCCCGCCTTGTGGCGGAGCAATGTACCAAAGACATTGTATTTCCATGAAGGCAATCATGCTGTCCTTTGTAAGGCGGAACAAAGTCACTTTTATTATGCATTGCCTGTTATATGAAAGTTTTTCCTTCTGTGCGGCCGTTTTATATATTAATCTTGAGAGTTGGACAGTCGTCGGCTTCTGCCCCCATGTAGGAAGTACGGGGGTGTTCAGGATAAACCTGGACACTGTTTATCCCATTGTTGGGTCCTTGAAGGAGGTGTTCAGCACAACGAACTAGGCAATCAGACTATAGGGATTTATCACTCTCACTTAGCCATAGGAGTCTGAGTATGGTAGGCGCAGCCCCTGGTGTTCGGAAGACCGTACAAGGGGCTCTAACAGCACCTGATCGGAAGACCGATCCGTCGCACTCTGCATTTGCTATGGCATTATGCGGAATAAACCCTTCAAGATTTTATAACCTCTCGAATAGCTGACCAGCTCTCGCCGTATCATGACAGTCAGTTTTCGGCTTTCTCTATTGAGGTGCTCGTCCGGAAGAACCAGGACACAATCACAGTAGTTCTCCCAGTGCTAGCTTAGCCGATATAGCGGAACGTAAGGTACCAAACATGGGAGCCGGGCAAACCCAACTAATGACCCAAGACATGATTCGGAGCTGATGCATATAATGCTATAAGTTCGGGGTGCTGAGCAACCGAGAAGGTGGTCGGACTTTGTTGCCATAGTATGGGTACAATGAAGCCCCTAGCATATTAGGGCATGACACGATGTGCGGATGCCGTTATGACGAAAGGTGTCAATGAGAAATGATAGCAGATAAGCGTCATGTAACTCTATATGTTGTATTCGAGTGATACGTCTATGCGTATGAGTACGGTTTATGTTATAAAAAGATGTATGACGGCGGAACCTGTTGAGACCGGGCGGGAGGAAGCTGTGTGCGGATCCGAAGTATATTTGGATTGTCTTCTGGGGGAATATCTATAGATTCCCCCTTTGCGCATCCGAGCTGATTCCATGTCGCCAGTCCTGTTCTGTGCAAAAGCGAACCTGCAAAGAAAATGCTTAGAGACATTTGTGTGCCATGGAGCGGTTGAAACGCGAGGTGTGGCCCTTCCAAACTTATGCCGGAGTGTTTGATTGAAGGCTGGTCGAGCTGAGCTATCATGCCGTGAAGTAGTTCGGACTCCTTTGTCGGTGTCCGGGAGGTTGGCTGTCGAATCAAGGTTTGATAAAAAGGCTCAACTCACTGCTCCTGTGGCAGTATACTCTTCGGTGCCGAGGTGGAGTTCGTCCTTGCCCGTAATTGTGACTATGTCACGTGGGCCTAGTATTTTAAACTTGCCATAGGCACGGTGTGATACCATGTTGAATCGAGCCAACGCAGTTCGCCCCGGCAGTATGTAATAGTTACTACATAGAGGGACGATGTCGAAGACTGACTCTTCGGTATTGTGATTGTTTGGTGATCCGAAGACAACCTCCAGAGTGATGGAGCCTATACAACTGACCTTCGCACCTGGTATGACACCTTGAAAAGATGTTTTTAGTGGGTTTGATCCTAGAGCGTTCAATACCTATCTGGTGCACTGTGTCCTGGTGCAGTAGTTTTGGACTACTGTCTCTGCCAATAGGGGCTCGTGTGATGTGGAACCCGCCAACTATTTGGTCGAGGATAAGTGCGACTGAATTTCCCTGGTTGATATTGGCCGGACGGTCTGTACGATCGAAGATGATCAGCCGTATCTTTATACTGTGGGGCGACTCGCTTTGTTGAGTCGATGTCCCGAAGAGTACACGTTCTGTCAGGACCCCGACTCAAAGCCACACCGATCTAGCATGTAACACCTCATATCACTTTGCGGCCTCATGCACGGTATTCCCACGGGTGTCGCCTTACTTTGCCCGGGACCATTTGCGCCTTTTGGCACACGTATATGATAGTGTCGCTAGCATCCATATGACAAGGAGCCCGGGATGACATGGCTAGTCGTGAACCCAAAGTGGCACTAACTTACAGGGACCCAGCAACGAACGTGTCGGTCATCAGCGAGTGAATCCAGGTTGTAGCAACTGGGCTAGCAGGACTCCGGTAAACCGGGCTGTAGCAGGCTAACAGGACTCCGGTAGACACCGCGTGACATATCCCTGAAGGGACAGACACATGAACGAAGAAGGACACATGCCGGCTAGCCTAAGTGTTCCGGAGCAGTAGCAAGCTACCATGGCTCAGTGGAAGCACTAGGAGACATTTCTCGGTAAGAGAAGCTACCAAGGATAAACAACTAGATAGTCAGATCCCACACATACCAAGCATTTCAATAACATACACACAATATGCTCGATATGTGCAAATACAACATGGCATCACAACATGACTCTACAACTCAAGTATTTATTCAATAGGCTCCGAGGAGCGAGATATTACAAACATGGGTCTCATGACCCAACATTCAGAGCATACAAGTCAAAGCACATGCGGAAGCTCAACATGTCTGAGTACAGACATCTATAAATGAAGAAGGCTGAGAAGCCTGACTATCTACTAGATCCTGCCGAGGGCACAAGATCGTAGTTGAGGTAACAAGCTAAACATCGAAGTCCACGTGAAACTACTAGTGAGACTGAAGTCTCTCTGCAAAACATAAAATAGGCAAACGTGAGTACAAAAGCACCCAGCAAGACTTACATCAGAACTATCTACATATGCATCATTATCAACAAAGGGGATGGTGGGGTTTAACTACAGCAAGCCAGCTTTGACTCGGTGGCTATCCTGAACTACAACTGCAAGTAACTCTTTTGAGGTGGCGCACACGAGTCCACATATTCACCATATCAATACACCACTATGGATCCGCTCCCGTCTCCCTACGAGAACGCCATCCATAACACTCACGCTTATCTTCCGTATTTTAGAGTATCCACTTTCACTTGTCTATGAACTGTACAGGCAACCCAGAAGTCCTTTTCTGCGAACACGGCTATTCGAATAGATCATATTAACCCTGCAGGGGTGTACTTCTTCACACACGCTCTCGCCACTTACCGCCATGTACACCTCGTGTATCTCGGCAACCTTCAAGCAGAAGCCTGGCGAGGGAGTCGGCCACGACCTGACTAACCACACAAGTCTCTCGTCCAGGTTTATCGCCTATTCGGGTTCCATCCACAAGGAGATCCGGCCGGGGTGTCACTCACGGCCCCAAACGATGTGAGCAGGGTTCCCAAGCCCACCTCGACGGGTGGATCTACGCTTGGTACACCGTGCCACTGTGCCTAGTCTGTCCCAAGCCCACCTGTACCGGGTGCCACTTGGTAGACTACTAACACTACCTACAAACACTAGAAACTAGTTGCAACTCCTGGACAGAGATCAGGTTGATTAATAAGTTGAGAGGGGCACTTAAGCATTCCAATGCGTGGTAGTAGCTGTTCATGGATCACAAACACAGAACTTAGTTCCTGAGAACGGCTGCAATGAGACAACCCACCATGTACTCCTACATGGCCTCTCACCGCTACCTTTACCAAATCGTGTTCACACACTTAGCTCACACACAGTAGGACATGTTCACCACTTTCAAATTCATTCCCGATGAATCAGACCTGACTCAACTCTAAGCAGTAGCAGGCATGACAAACAAGCATGAATGAGTAGGCACATCAGGGCTCAAACAACTCCTACTCATGCTAGTGGGTATCATCTATTTACTGTGGCAATGACAGGTCATGTAGAGGAAAGGGGTTCAACTACTTCAGCATGTAACAGTTAATTCACTGTTGTCCTAATGTAGTAAAAGAGAGCAGGAGCGAGAGAGTGGGATTGTATCAGAATGAACAAGGGGGTTTTGCTTGCCTGGCACTTCTGAAGATAGTATAGTTCTTCATTGGTGTCATTGATCACATCGTCGAAATGCGTCTATCGAGAGGGAGCAATTACTGGCAACTGAGAAAGCAACACAATCAATGCAATGCACAATATGATGCATGATCATGACATGGCAATATGATGCGATTTGAGCTAATGCAACTAGCAACAGGTTAAATGAAGTTGGTCTGAACCTTAGGTTCAAATTCAAACTCCATATGTGAAGGTTTAAATGCCATTATATGATTTGGCCTAAACAGCAGTCATAAGTTTTTCTAACATGTATGAAAATGGTACAGATGGATAGATTGGATTTTTCTAATCATTTTTCATAAATAAATTATTTCATTTGGAGTTACGGTTGAATTTCTATGATTTTTAGAAGTTTAGGACATTTTCTGGATTTCCTGATTTATTTTAAATCTAGAAAATCATTTACTGCGTCAGCATTGCGTCATGCTGACCTCAGCAGGTCAACAGACACGGTCCAGGTCAAACCTGACGCGTGGGGTCCACACGTCAGTGACACAGGGCTGGTTCGTGTAGCTGACACGTGGGTCCGGTCAACGTCCACGTCAGCGAAGTCAATGCTGACGTGTCGGTCCCGCTGGGTTATGTACTAATCTAAACAGAAATTAAGTTAACCGAAACAAGCATAGGGGCCCACATGGTAGTGTCTCTAGGGGTGTTAAGTAGGGTCATTAGTGCTAATTAAACTGCCGCCACGTCAGCAGTTGGCGCAGGCGACCACAGCAATGGCGGGGACTCGCCGGAGTTGCTCGGGACGGCGCTACAGAGCACCCCTTCGCGCGTGGTTTGCGGCTATGGTGAGCTGGCGGTGCAGCGCATCTGATGGAGCAAGCAGAAGGGGCTGCGGTGGTCTGTGGTGATGGCAGCAGCAAGCTAGGCGGCGGCCGGAGATCGGGCGCCGATGAATACGATGACTACATCGAGCGCTAGGCCGCTGGGTTAAGGGGAAACAACGGCGAAGCTCACAATGATCACGAAGAAGGGCTCTGCTTGCTCGGGGATGTCCTGTGGCCGGCGAATCAATGATGGCGGTGGTCGGCTCCCGAGGACGAGGACAACGGCGATGGCGAGGGTGAGGAGCTCCCGGGCTTGTTTTATTCTTCTCTTCGACGTGCAGAGCCGCGACTGATCCTAGGGATGCGGTGAGGAGGTCAGGCGAGCTCGGTGGGCGCATTGGCAGTGAGCGGCGGCGACGTCCTAAGCTCAGGTGGTCGCGGGGAGAAAGCAGAGAAGGGAGAGAAGTTCCAGAGAGAGGGGGGGTGTTCGTGGCTGTCTCCATGGCGCTTGGAGAGAGTCTCGGGGCGTGAGGCAGGCAGGGAGGAGGTGGAGGCCTCAGGCGCGCAGGCGTCGACACGCCTCTGCCTACTGGCAGAGGTTGAAGACAACCGCTCCGGCCAGTGGGCTGGGCCGTCCAGCTGGCCGCGCCAGGACAGTGTTGGGCTACAGGTAGGCCAGGTGAGTTTCTACTCTTTTTTTGTTCTGTTTTCTTTTTATCCAGTTATTTTGCCACTGCTTGTGAATTCAAAATGAATTCAAACAATGAGAAAACACTCTGAATAATTTTATGGTGCTAGATGGACTTTTCCAACAGCACATAAAACATTTCAAAGTTATTTGAAAATATATCCCATATATTATGGATATAATTCCAAATTCAAATACAATAATGATTTAAATTCAGTGCCCAAAATATTCCTTGCAAATGTTCATTATTTTTGGTTTGGTGCAAGAGCCTTGCCAAAAATATTAAACAGTTAATAAGAACATTTTGAGAAACATTGAATGCAAATTTCCAGGGTTCTTTGCCCTTCTTCAATTAAATCTTGAGGCTTCCAAATTTCCTCAATTCAGGTTTCAAAAATTTAATCATGATGCAAGAAAGATGAAAACACTAGGCAGCACCAGAAGCTAGGGATGTGACACGTTCATTCCCATTTGGGGATGTGGATGGTGTTTATCATGTTCACCGTTTTGGTTTGCGGAAGAAATCTCTTTTGCCCTATATTGCTTGATGATCTGGGCTCCTCGTCGTCTTCATCGCTTTGAGACCACTTCTCATTGTTTTCGGTGCCTGACCTGCCGGCTTGTTTGAAGACCCAACATTCTCTATTGGTATGATTGGATGCCGTACCTGGGGTACCATGAATTTGACATGGGCGGTCAAGTATGCGGTCAAGGCTGGATGGGCCCGAACTGTTCTTTTGAAGTGTCTTTTTCCGCTGACCGGACCGAGAGCCATGGAATCTGGCATTGACTGCCGTGTCTTAGTCGTCGTCATTGTTCTTGTGACGCTTATGTTTGTTGCGTCGAGGTTTACGGATGTTGTCTATGGCCTCTGATGTGCCAGGAGTGCTTGCTATGTTGTTGTTACGAGCCAACCAGCTATCTTCGCCCGCACAAAAGCGGGTCATGAGTGTCGTGAGGGCTGCCATGGACTTTGGCTTCTCTTGGCCGAGGTGTCGGGCGAGCCATTCGTCGCGGATATTATGCTTAAAGGCCGCTAGGGCTTCGGCATCCGGACAGTCGGTGATTTGGTTCTTTTTAGTTAGGAACCGAGTCTAGAATTTCCTGGTTGACTCTCCGGGCTGTTGGATTATGTGACTTTAAGTCATCATCGTCTGGTGGTCGCATGTAAGTGCCCTGGAAGTTGTCAAGGAACGCGGCTTCCAGGTTCTCCCAACTGCCAATGGAGTTTGTCGGCAAGCTGTTCAGCCAATGTCGAGCCGGTCCTTTGAGCTTAAGGGGGAGATATTTGATGGCATGTAAGTTATCTCCGCGGGCCATGTGAATGTGGAGAAGAAAATCTTCAATCCATACCGCGGGGTCTGTTGTGCCATTGTATGATTCGACGTTTACGGGTTTAAACCCTTATGGGAATTCATGATCCACTACTTCATTAGTGAAACATAGGGGGTGTGCGCCCCCTCTGTGCCGGGCTGTATCACCATGCAGTTCTGCTGAATTTGGTCGGTTGTATTCGGCCCGGACAGACTTGTTCTTAGTGTATCCGGCATGACGGTCATCGTCATGTATTGTGGCGCGCCCCCGCGATCCGTAGATCGATCTTGGCTGTCCTGCTTTGTTTTCCAATATGTCTCGCAGGTCCTGCATATTGCCCGGGCCGTAGTGTATGGGTGTCGGGGTGCGCGATGGTATTCGGGCTGATATGCCGTTTTGTCTCGGCCGCGAGGTGGCCAGTCAGCCTTGTCCTGTGCTGGTAATGTAGGCTCTAAGGCCTCCTCCTCGAGTTGAGGTAGCAACTTATGCTTTGGGTAACCTTTTGTAGGGCGCTCGAGTCTGTATTCCTCGGCTACCAGGACCTCAGTCCATCTGTCTATGAGCAGATCTTTATCAGCTTGGAGCTGCTGCTGCTTCTTCTTCAGGCTTCTTGCAGTGTCTATAATCCGGTGCGTGAAGCGCTCCTACTCTACGGGATCCTCAGGCACGCTGAATTCATCGTCGCCGAGGCTCACCTCGTCTTCGGAGAGAGGCATATAGTTGTCATCCTCCAAGTCTCCGTCTGTCGCCTGTTCGTCTGGGCTAGCTTGCCCATCCTCCTTTTCGGCCTGCTCGAAGTTAGGATGATCGGGATTGTATTCGTCATCGGCACCATCCGGATTGTTATCTTCTCCTGTGCCGGTGTTGCTATGGCGGGGCTTAGAGCGGCGTCGATGATGCCCATGCTTTGATTGCTTTCGTAAATGGTTATCTCCTGTTGCCTCATCGCCATTGTTTTCTTTGTTGGTGTCCACCATATATATGTCATATGAAGAGGTGGCTGTCCAGCGCCCTGTGGGCGGCGGTTCCTGTTCTTCTCCTGCATCATTGTCTATACCGTCGATGTCTTTGGAGTCGAAGTCGAGCACGTCGGTTAAATAGTCGATAGTAGCAATGAAGTGGGTGGTGGGTGGGTAACAAATTTCGTCATCTGCCTCCCACTCGAGCCGGACATAATTCAGCCAAGAGTCTCCTGACAAGGTGAGGGACCTTAATGAATTTAGCACGTCACTAAAGGGTGAGTGCTGAAAGATATCCGCGGCGGTGAACTCCATGATCAGAGCCCAATCAGATTCGATGGGCATGGATGCTCGCGGTCCGGAACCCACGGCCGAAGACGAGTCTGGGGGTCCGGTGACACAGATTTCCTTAGAAGAGGAGTCTGTGTTCGGCTCCAACACTGATGAGTGTGCAACCTCCGTGGCAGGTTCCATGCACCCATCCTCGGATGGCGCGATCTGCTCCAGATTAGAGTTTGGAGCTGTTGCAGGTGCAATATTCCGAATACTGTTCAATGGCAGATCTAAGTCATGCACATTGTGATTGTTCGGCGCTCCTGATGTAGGCCCTAATCCGTCAAAGATCAAGTCTCCGCGGATGTCGGCCGTGTAGTTTAGGTTTCCGAACCTAACCTGACGGCCAGGGGCGTAGCTGTCGATCTGCTCTAGATGGCCAAGCGAATTGGCCCGCAGTGCGAAGCCGTCGAACACGAAGATCTGTCTGGGGGGGAGTCTCACCCTGGACCGCGTCGTTGTTGATGATTGAAGGAGCCATTGAGCCTTACCGCGATGACACAGAGGGACTCTTAATGAAAGCACCAATGTCGGTGTCAAAACCGGCGGATCTCGGGTAGGGGGTCCCGAACTGCGCGTCTAAGCCTAATGGTAATAGGAGGCTGGGGACAAATTGTTTACCCAGGTTCAGGCCTTCACGATGGAGGTAATACCCTACTTCCTGCTTGATTGATCTTGATGATATGAGTATTACAAGAGTTGATCTACCACGAGATCGTAGAGACTAAACCCTAGACACTAGCCTATGATTATGATTGTTGTTGTCCTACGGACTAAACCCCCCAGTTTATATAGACACCGGACGGGGCTAGGGTTACACAGAGTCAGTTACAGAGAAGGAGATCTAACATCCGAATCGCCAAGCTTGCGTTCCACGCAAAGGAGAGTTCCATCCGGACACGGGAAGAAGTCTTCGATCTTGTATCTTCATAGTCCAACAGTCCGGCCAAAGTATATAGTCCGGCTGTCCGGATACCCCCTAATCCAGGACTCCCTCACCCCCTCCACCATAATCCACCTTGGTCATATCGTAGCGGTGCCTAGTCGAAGCCCTGCATCGATAGCTTCATCAACACCGTCATCACGCCGCCGTGCTGACGGAACTCTCCCTCGAAGCTCTACTGGATCGTGAGTTCGTCGGACGTCACCGAGCTGAACGTGTGCAGATCGAAGAGGTTTTGTATGTTCGGTACTATGATCGGTCGATCGTGATGATGTACGACTACCTCAACCGTGTTGTTATAACGCTTCCGCTTATGGTCTACGAGGGTATGTGGACGACACTCTCCCCTCTCGTTGCTATGCATCACCATGATCTTGCATGTGCGTAGGAATTTTTTTGTAATTACTATGTTCCCCAACACTAGGATATCAACGGGCTATGGAGATGCCCATCAATAGATGTCAATCTGAGTGAGTAGGGATTGCCATGCAACAGATGCACTAGAGCTATAAGTGTATGAAAGCTCATCAAAAGAAACTAAGTGGGTGTGCATCCAACTTGCTTGCTCGCGAAGACCAGGGGCATTTTGAGCAAGCCCATCATTGGAATATACAAGCCAAGTTCAATAATGAAAAATTCCCACTAGCATATGAAAGTGACAACATAGGAGACTCTCTATCATGAAGATCATGGTGCTACTTTGAAGCACAAGTGTGGTAAAAGGATAGTTGCATTGCCCCTTGACTCTTTTTCTCTCATTTTTTATTTGAGCCTTTTCTCTTTTTTTATGGCCTATTTTTAAATATATTTTTTATTTAGTCCGGAGTCTCATCCCGACTTGTGGGGGAATCATAGTCTCCACCATCCTTTCCTCACTGGGACAATGCTCTAATAATGAAGATCATCACACTTTTATTCACTTACAACTCAGGAATTACAACTCAATACTTAGAACAAAATATGACTCTATATGAAAGCCTCCGGCGCTGTACCGGGATGTGCAATGATTCAAGAGTGACATGGATGAAAAATTATGATCGGTGGCTTTGCCACAAATACGATGTCAACTACATGATCATGCAAGGCAATATGGCAATGATGGAGCGTGTCATAATAGACGGAATGGTGGAAAGTTGCATGGCAATATTTTTGGGGAACACGGTAATTTCAAAAAATTTCCTACGCACACACAAGATCATGGTGATGCATAGCAACGAGAGGGGAGAGTGTCGTCCATGTACCCTCATAGACCATAAGCGGAAGCGTTATGACAATGCGATTGATGTAGTCGTACGTCTTCACAATCGACCGATCCTGGTACCGAACGTACGACACCTCCGCAATCTGCACACGTTCAGCTCGGTGACGTCCCATGAACTCACGATCCAGTAGAGCTTCGGGGGAGAGATCTGTCAGCATGACGGTGTGATGACGGTGTTGATGAATCTACTGATGCAGGGCTTCGCCTAAGCACTGCTACGATATGACCGAGGTGGATTATGGTGTAGGAGGCACCGCACAAGGCTAAAAGATCAATGATCAACTTGTGTGTCTATGGGGTGGCCCCCTCCCCCGTATATAAAGTAGTGGAGGAGGGGGAGGGCCGGCCCTCTACTATGGCGTGCCCTGGGGAGTCTTAGTCCCGCCGGGAGTAGGATTCCCCCCTTCCAAGTAGTAGGAGTAGGAGAGAAGGATGAGGAAGAGAGAAGAGAAGGAAGGAGGGGGCGCCGCCTCTCCCCCTAGTCCAATTCGGACTTGGCCTTGGGGGGGGGGCTGCCCTAGGCAGCCTCTCTTTCTTTCCCTTAAAGCCCAATAACGCCCATATACTCCCCGACGAATTCCCGTAACTCTCCGGTACTCCGATAAATACCTGAACCATGCAGAACCTTTCCGATGTCCGAATATAGCCTTCCAATATATCGATCTTTACGTCTCGAACATTTTGAGACTCCTCGTCATGTGCCTGATCTCATCCGGGACTCCGAACAACCATAGGTACATCAAAACACATAAACTCATAATACAGATCGTCACTGAACATTAAGCATGCGGATCCTACGGGTTCGAGAACTATGTAGACATGACCGAGACATATCTCCGGTCAATAACCAATAGCGGAACCTTGATGCTCATATTGGCTCCCACATATTCTACAAAGATCTTTATCGGTCAAACTGCATAACAATACACATTGTTCCCTTTGTCATCGGTATGTTACCTGTCCGAGATTCGATCGTCGGTATCATCATACCTAGTTCAATCTCGTTACGGGAAAGTCTCTTTACTCATTCCGTAATACATCATACCGTAACTAACTCATTAGTCACATTGCTTGCAAGGCTTATAGTGATGTGCATTACCGAGAGGGCCCAGAGATACCTCTCCGACAATCAAAGTGACAAATCCTAATCTCGATTTATGCCAACTCAACAAACACCATCAGAGACACCTGTAGAGCACCTTTATAATCACCCAGTTACATTGTGACGTTTGGTAGCACACAAAGTGTTCCTCCGGTATTCGGGAGTTGCATACTCTCATAGTCATAGGAACATGTATAAGTCATGAAGAAAGCAATAGCAACATACTAAACGATCAAATGGTAAGCTAACGGAATGGGTCAAGTCAATCACATCATTCTCTAATGATGTGATCCGGTTAATCAAATGACAACTCATGTCCATGGCTAGGAAACTTAACCATCTTTGATTCAACAAGCTAGTCAAGTAGATGCATACTAGTGACACTCTGTTTGTCTATGTATTCACACATGTACTAAGTTTCCCGTTAATACAATTCTAGCATGAATAATAAACATTTATCATGATATAAGGAAATATATAAATAACAACTTTATTATTGCCTCTAGGGCATATTTCCTTCAGTCTCCCACTTGCACTAGAGTCGATAATCTAGTTCACATCGCCATGTGATTTAACACCAATATTCACATCTGTATGTGATTAACACCCATAGTTCACATCATCATGTGACCAACACCCAAAGGGTTTACTAGAGTTAATAATCTAGTTCACATTGCTATGTGATTAACACCCAAACAGTACTAAGGTGTGATCATGTTTTGCTCATGAGATAAGTTTAGTCAACGGGTCTGTCACATTCAGAGCCTTATGTATTTTGCAAATATTCTATGTCTACAATGCTCTACATGGAGCTACTCTAGCTAATTGCTCCCACTTTCAATATGTATCCAGATTGAGACTTAGAGTCATCTGCATCAGTGTCAAAACTTGCATCGACGTAACCCTTTACAATGAACCTTTTGTCACCTCCATAATCGAGAAACATATCCTTAATCCACTAAGGATAATTTTGACCGCTGTTCAGTGATCTACTCCTAGATCACTACTGCACTCCCTTGCCAAACTTAGTGTAGGGTATACAATAGATCTGGTACACAACATGGCATACTTTATAGAACCTATGGCTGAGGCATAGGGAATGACTTTCATTCTCTTTCTATCTTCTGCCATGGTCGGGCTTTGAGTCTTACTCAATTTCACACCTTGTAACACAGACAAGACCTTTTTATTTGACTGGTCCATTTTGAACTACTTCAGAATCTTGTCAAGGTATGTACTCATTGAAAAAACTTATCAAGCGCCTTGATCTATCTCCATAGATCTTGATGGTCAATATGTAAGCAGCTTCACTGAGGTCTTTCTTTAAAAAACCTCCTTTCAAATACTCCTTTATGCTTTCCAGAAAATTTTACATTATTTTAGATTAACAATATATCATTCGCATATACTTATCAGAAATGCTGTAGTGCTCCCACTCACTTTCTTGTAAATACAGGCTTCACCGCAAGTCTGTATAAAACTATATGCTTTGATCAACTCATCAAAGCGTATATTCCAACTCCGAGATGCATGCACCAGTCCATAGATGGATCGCTGGAGCTTGCACATTTTGTTAGCACCTTTAGGATCGACAAAACCTTCTAGTTGCATCATATACAACTCTTCTTTAAGAAATCCATTAAGGAATGTAGTTTGACATCCATCTGCCAAATTTCATAATCATAAAATGCGGCAATTGCTAACATGATTCGGACAGACTTAAGCATCGCTACAGGTGAGAAAGTCTTATCGTAGTCAACTCCTTGAACTTGTCGAAAACGTTTTGCGATAAGTCGAGCTTTGTAGATAGTAACACTACTATCATCGTCCGTCTTCCTCTTTAAGATCCATATATTTTCTATGCCTTGCCGATCATCGGGCAAGTCCACCAAAGTCCATACTTTGTTCTCATACATGGATCCATCTCAGATTTCATGGCCTCAAGCCATTTCGCGGAATCCAGGCTTATCATCGCTTCCTCATAGTTCGTAGGTTCATCATGGTCTAGTAACATGACTTCCAGAATAGGATTACCGTACCACTCTGGTGCGGATCTTTCTCTGGAAGACCTATGAGGTTCTGTAGTAACTTGATCTGAAGCTTCATGATCTTCATCATTAGCTTCCTCACTAATTGGTGTAGGAATCATGGGAACAGATTTCTCTGATGAACTATTTTCCAATAAGGGAGAAGGTACAAGTACCTCATCAAGTTCTACTTTCCTCCCACTCACTTCTTTCGAGAGAAACTCCTTCTCTAGAAAGGATCCATTCTTAGCAACAAAGATTTTTGCCTTCGAATCTGTGATAGAAGGTCTACCCAATAGTTTCCTTTGGGTATTCTATGAAGACACACTTCTCTGATTTGGGTTCGAGCTTATCAGGTTGAAGCTTTTTCACATAAGCATCGCAACCCCAAACTTTAAGAAACGAAAACTTTGGTTTCTTGCAAAACCACAGTTTATAAGGTGTCGTCTCAACGGATTTTGATAGTGCCCTATTTAAAGTGAACACAGCTGTCTCTAATGCATAACCCTGAAACGATAGTGGTAACCCGGTAAGAGACATCATAGATCGCACCATATCCAATAAAGTGCGGTTACGACATTCAGACACACCATTATGCTGTGGTGTTCCATGTGGCGTGAGCTGTGAAACTATTCCACATTATTTTAAATGATGGCCAAACTCATAACTCAAATATTCTCCTCCACAATCATATTGTAGACACTTTATTTTCTTGTTACGATCATTCTCCACTTCACTCCGAAATTCTTTGAACTTTTCAAATGTTTCAGACTTGTGTTTCATTAAGTAGATATACCCATATCTGCTCAAATCATCTGTGAAGGTCTGGAAATAACGATACTCGCCACGAGCATCAACACTCATTGGACCGCATCCATCAGTATGTATTATTTCCAATAAGTCACTAGCTCGTTCCATTGTGCCGGAGAACAGAGTTTTAGTCATCTTGCCCATAAGGCATGGTTCGCAAGCATCAAATGATTCATAATCAAGTGATTCCCAAAATCCATCTTTATGGAGTTTCTTCATGCGCTTTACACCGATATGACCCAAACGATAGTGCCACAAATATGTTGCACTATCATTATCAACTTTGCATCTTTTGTCATCAATATTATGAATATATGTATCACTATGATCAAGATTTAATAAACCATCAACATTTGGTGTATGACCATAGAAGGTTTTATTCATGTAAACAGAATAACAATTTATTCTCTGTCTTGGATGAATAATCGTATTGCAATAAACAAGATTTAATCATATTTATGCTCAACGCAAACACCAAATAACATTTATTTAGGTTCAACACTAATCTCGAAAGTATTAGGAGTGTGCGATGATGATCATATCAATCTTGGAACCACTTCCAACACACATCGTCACTTCACCCTCAACTAGTCTCTGTTTATTCTGTAATTCCTGTTTCGAGTTACTAATCTTAGCAACCGAACAAGTATCAAATACCCAGGGGCTAATATAAACACTGGTAAGGTACACATCAATAACCTGTATATAAAATATACCCTTGTTCACTTTGCCATCCTTCTTATCAACCAAATATTCAGGGCATTTCTGCTTCCAGTGACCATTTCCTTTGCAGTAGAAGCACTCATTTTCAGGCTTTGGTCCAGCTTTGGGCTTCTCCACGGGAGTGACAACTTGCTTGCCATTCTTCTTGAAGTTCCCTTTCTTTCCCTTTGCCCTTTTCTTGAAACTAGTGCTCTTGTTAACCATCAACACTTGATGCTCTTTCTTGATTTCTACCTTCGTCAATTTCAGCATCACGAAGAGCTCGAGAATTGTTTTCGTCATCCCTTGCATACTATAGTTCATCACGGAGTTGCAGTAACTTGGTGATGGTGACTAGAGAACTCTGTCAATCACTATCTTATATGGAATATTAACTCCCACTTGATTCAAGCGACTGTACTACCCAGACAATCTGAGCACATGCTCACTGCTTGAGCTATTCTCCTCCATCTTTTAGCTATAGAACTTGTTGGAGACTTCATATCTCTCAAATCGGGTATTTGCTTGAAATATTAACTTCAACTCCTGGAACATCTCATCTGGTCCATGATGTTCAAAACGTCTTTGAAGTCCCGATTCTAAGCCGTTAAGCATGGTGCACTAAACTATCAAGTAGTCATCATATTGAGCTAGCCAAACATTCATAACATCTGCATCTACTCCCGCAATAGGTCAGTCACCTAGTGGTGCATCAAGGAGATAATTCTTCTGTGCATCAATGAGGATAAACCTCAGATCACGGACCCATTCCACATCATTGCTACTATCATCTTTCAACTTAGTTTTCTCTAGGAACACATATAAAAACACAGGGAAGCAACAATGCGAGCTATTGATCTACAACATTATTTGCAAAATACTATCAGGACCAAGTTCATGATAAACTAAAGTTCAATTAATCATATTACTTGAGAACTCCCAGTTAGATAGACATCCCTCTAGTCATCTAAATGATCACGTGATCCAAATAAACTAAACCACATCCGATCATCACGTGAGATGGAGTAGCTTTCAATGGTGAACATCACTGTGTTGATCATATCTACTATATGATTCACGCTCGACCTTTCGGTCTCCAGTGTTCCGAGGCCATATCTGCATATGCTAGGCTCGTCAAGTTTAACCCGACTATTCTGCATGTGCAAAACTGGCTTGCACCCGTTGTATCTGAACGTAGAGCCTATCACACCCGATCATCACGTGGTGTCTCAGCACGAAGAACTGTCGCAATGGTGCATACTCCGGGAGAACACTTGTACCTTGAAATTTAGTAAGGCATCATTGAGGGAGTCCTAGACTAGGGGGTGTCCGGACAACCGGACTATCATCGTCAGCCGGACTCCAAGACTATGTAGATACAAGATTGAAGACTTCGTCCCGTGTCCGGATGGGACTTTCCTTGGCGTGGAAGGCAAGCTTGGCGATACGGATATGTAGATCTCCTACCATTGTAACCGACTCTGTGTAACCCTAGCCCTCTCCGTGTCTATATAAACCGGAGGGTTTTAGTCCGTAGGACGAACAACCATTACAACAATCATACCATAGGCTAGCTTCTAGGGTTTAGCCTCCTTGATCTCGTGGTAGATCCACTCTTGTAACACACGTCTTCAATATTAATCAAGCAGGATGTAGGGTTTTACCTCCATCAAGAGGGCCCGAACCTGGGTAAAACATCGTGTCCCTCGTCTCCTGTTACCATCCGCCTAGACGCACAGTTCGGGACCCCCTACCCGAGATCCGCCGGTTTTGACACCGACATTGGTGCTTTCATTGAGAGTTCCTCTGTGTCGTCACAGATAGGCTCGATGGCTTCTTCAATCAACAACCACGCCGTCCAGGGTGAGACTTTTCTCCCCGGACAGATCTTCGTGTTCGGCGGCTTCGCACTGCGGGCCAATTCACTTGGCCATCTAGAGCAGATCGAAAGCTACGCCCCTAGCCATCAGGTCAGGTTTGGAAGCCTGAACTTCACGGCTGACATCCGCGGGGACTTGATCTTCGATGGAGTCGATCCACAGCCGAGTGTGCCGCACTGTCATGATGGGCATGATCTAGCTCTGCCGTCGGATAGTACCCTGGAGGCCGCACACGAGTCCGCTCCGACCCATAGTTCGGAGCCGACCACGCAGATCGAGGACAGGTGGCTGGACACCGCCTCGGGGGCTGCAATCTCTACGGTGATGGAGCCGAACACTGACCTTGTCCCTTGCAAAGCTCGTGACTCCGAGGCGCCGGACTCCTTGACGGACTCCGAACCTCCTGCGCCCCTACCAATCGAATCCGATTGGGCGCCGATCATGGAATTCACCGCTGCGGACATCTTTCAACACTCACCCTTTGGCGATATCTTGAATTCATTAAAGTGTCTCTCTTTATCAGGAGAGCCCTGGCCGGACCACGGTCAGGATGGTCGGGATGCGGACGACGAAGAAATTCAAAGACCTCCCACCACCCACTTTGTAGCCGCTGTCGATGACCTAACCGACATACTAGACTACGACTCCGAAGACACCGACGGTATGGACGACGATGCCGGAGACGACCAAGAACCAGCGCCTACAGGGCACTGGAAAGCCACCTCAATTCATGATATATACATGGTGGACACCCCAAAAGGGAGCGATAACGAGGAACAACGGGACGCGGCGAAGGATAATTCCCCTGAAAAACAACCAAAACGGCGACGCAAGCACCGCCCCAAGTCCCGCCTCGATAACGACAGCACTCATAGTGACCCAGCCATAGCGCAGAGCAAACCAGTGGGCGACGAACATGCAACCAAGCAGCCATCCGAACAGGATGAATCGGATAATCAACTCACCCTCGGCGAAGACAACAGTCCGGACGATCTCACACCGGACACACCACCGGAGCATAAGAACCTCCAAAAAAGGCTTGTCGCCACTGCAAGAAAGTTGAATAAGGAGAAGCGGAAGCTCAAAACAGCGGAAGACATACTCAGAATGAGGTGGAGCAAAATACTCAAGACCGCGGACAAATATGGCAATAGCCAACAAACAAAGAGCTACCCAAAGCGCAAGCTGCTGCCCGAATTCGACGAGGAGGCCGTAGAGCCCCCACAATTAAAAAGCAAAGAGGCCGCCTGGCCGGATAGACGACCAGAAGGCAGGCCAGGAGCGGCAAGCGGCGCCGCACACAAGCCAGCACATGACACACATAAATATCTTCGCAAAACGGATGGCCCAGTCAGGTCCATTTATGGGCCGAAGAAGAGGGCCCCAGGAAGTAACATAACACGCCGAGTGTTCGAAGATAACGGCACACCCAAATACAGGGGCGCCGCACACCCACTATGTTTCACCGATGAGGTGCTGGATCACGAATTTCCAGCAGGGTTCAAACCCGTAAACATAGAGGCATATGACGGAACAACAGACCCCGGAGTCTGGATTGAGGATTACATCCTGCATATACATATGGCTAGAGGAGATGATCTCCACGCCATAAAATATCTACCCCTTAAGCTCAAAGGGCCAGCCAGGCATTGGCTCAAAAGCCTCCCAGAAAATACCATTGCAAGCTGGGAAGAGCTCGAGGACGCGTTTAGAGCAAACTTTCAGGGGACTTATGTCCGCCCTCCGGATGCAGACGATTTAAGTCACATAACCCAACAGCCCGGAGAATCAGCACGCAAATTCTGGAACAGGTTCCTCACCAACAAGAACCAAATAGTCGACTGTCCGGACGCCGAAGCCTTAGCAGCTTTTAAACATAATGTCCGAGACGAATGGCTCGCCAGACACCTCGGCCAAGAGAAGCCGAGGACAATGTCCGCGCTAACAAGCCTCATGACCCGCTTTTGCGCGGGGGAAGATAGCTGGCTAGCAAGACGCAGCACCAGCGACCCGAGTACATCCGAGATCAGAGATGGAAACGGAAAATCACGGCGCAGAAAGGACCAGCGCCGAAATAATGAAAAGAGCCCAAAGAGCACGACGGTTAACGCCGGATTCAAAAGCTCGCGGCCGAACAACAAAACATTGCCCCTCAAGGACAACAGTGACGAGCTATCCAACATGAACAAAATTTTGGATCGGATATGTCAAATCCACAGTACACCCGGGAAGCCTGCAAACCACACCCACCGAGATTGTTGGGTCTTCAAACAGTCCGGCCAACTCAACGCCGAACACAAGGGGCTCGACGCGCCAAGCGAGGATGATGACAAACCCCACCAGCAGAGCACCGGAAAACAGAAGACTTTCCCACAAGAAGTCAAAACAGTAAACTCACTTCATGTGATAACACGAAACAACAATGCGGCACCCGCCAAAGTAGGTGTCGCACGGTCCACCCCAGCGGAACCCCGAGATTGGATGTCAAAACCAATTACTTTCGACCACCTGGACTATTCCAGGAGCATTCGAAATGCAGGATGGACTGCTCTGATATTGGATCCTATAATCGACGGACTGCAATTTACACAGGTCCTAATGGATGGCGGCAGCGACTTAAACCTGCTATATCCGGACACAATCCGCAAGTTGGGGGTAGACCGTACTAAAATTCGACATAGCCACACTTCCTTTAAAGGAGTGGCGCCAGGCCATCCCGCCGAGTGCACGGGCTCCCTACTACTAGAAGTTATGTTCGGGTCACCCGACAACTTCCGACGCGAAAAGCTAATTTTTCATGTCGCCCCATTCAAAAGTTGCCATCAAGCACTATTGGGACGTGAAGCTTTTGTCCGCTTTAATGCAATACCACACTACGCGTCTCTTACACTTAAAATGCCCGGTCCACGCGGCATCATCTCATTAAAAGGTCGTTCAAGACCCCGGACACGGCTAGAACGAGTCCGGCATAAATAAGCTAGGGGCTCCCTAGCCAGACACCCCTTTACAAGGGGCTGTGCGTATGAGCAACAAGGAGCCAATAAAGGCTCAAGTTTATTCATTTATTCATGCTATGTTTTAAATACATTTTCGATACGATTTATTTTAAACCAAGCTCCTCTCTTTTACAGATGAACAATGTGTTACACTCGTCCAAGATACTGCACAACGGAGACACAGGCGCAGACGTGCGGTAGGGACCCGTTGCAAGGATTCTTTTCAGATTAAGACCCTGCGTAAACCTTTTTTACTGTCTCTTGTTGCTATACATCCCCTGGTTTCTCATCATAACCAGTGAGGAGGCTGACGTTTTGGCATCGACCGCGTCAGAAGATCTTGCGAGTACCTAGACACTAGGGGTTTAGTGCATTGATCTGCCCATCATCATAAAGACTGAACACCTCAGGGAGTGTTTGGCATCTCGAGTTAGGCCTTATATGCATCAGCTCCGAATCATGTCTTTGGTCAAATGTTGGGTTTGCCCGGCTCCTGTGATTTGCTGCCTTACGTTCCGCATCATCGGCTAACGCGGCACCAGGAGAACTACTGCGATTGTGCCCCGGTTCGGCCGGGTGAGCGCCTCAGTAGAGAAAGCCGAAAACTGACTGTCATGATGTAGCGAGAGACTGGTCAACCACTCAATTGACCTCAGGAATGTTTAGAATTCCTCCGCTTTGGCGAAGGACCGCTTCCCGGTCAGGCACACACGCGCCCCAAATTCGGAGAGCGCGGTGCCCCTAGGGGCTATATCGTAGCCCCACCTTCGAACTCCTATGGCTAAGTGAAAGTGATAAAGCATTATAGTCCGGTTGCCTCATTTGCTACACTATCACCTCCTTAATAGGACCAAGACGTTGGATTAAGTGTGAAAACACGCTATTTCGCAAACACCCCCGCACCATGTGCGTGGGGGCTGAAGCCGAAGACTGCCATCTTTTAGGTTATACACAAGTATACATCAACGGCCGCACAGGAGATGTTTCAATACTTGAACGCACAAGTACAAAAAAGTGCTGAAATCGTAAACATCATTTTACGAACAAAAACATTCACTTGAACATGACATTTTTTGAGCACTGCGACTCTATTACACGAGCACCACGCAGAACTTCCCCAAAATAGTGCTCGGCGGGTAACCGGCTCTCGTCCGAACCTTGGGTCGCAACAGCGGTGGCATCCATCTCTGTCCAATGTGTCTTCACACGGGCAAGGGCCATCTGTGCACCTTCTATGCAAGCCGACCACTTCATCGCCTTGATATGTGGCACCGCCCCAAGGAATTGCTGCAATAAGCCAAAATAACTCTTCGGTTTGGGCCTATCCGGCTAGACATGAGCCACGATATCCATCATGTCAAGTCCAGACAACCTATTCAGTTCAGCCCACTCGGCCAGCCGATCGGTCAGCGGAAGTGAATGCTCCGGACTATGGAATTGAGACCAAAACAGCTCTTCCGTCTTGTGATCCTTCTGACTTCGGAAGTGCACAACCGCATCTGCCACACTCGCCGCTAAGTCCATATAAGGATCCTCCAGACCCGACAGCTAGCCAAGCTGAGCATACTTTGGATCTGTAAACCTTCGGCGCAGCAGAAAGGGCTTGCCGGCCACAATGTCTCTGGCTTGGCGCAGCTCCTCCTTTATAGCCCGCATTGTAGTACGGGCATCCTTGGCCTCGGCGGTGGCCTTCCCCAGGTCTTCTTGCTCCGCTAGGCGTTCTTTTTCAAGAACGTCATTGCGGTCGGTAGCATCTTTCAACTTCATGGCCATTTCGGCCATTTCCTCCCTGCTTTGGCCGTGTGCAGCCCTTTCGGCTTTTAGCTCTTCGGCCGCCCTAGAGGCAGCCGCATCACTCCTTCTGGCTTGCTCCTTGGCTTGAGCAAGTTCTGCCAGAAGGCTCTCCACAGCAGCGGCACCATCTGCATTGAACACACATGTTGTAAGGAGTGGGCTTCGGCTCCCTTACTAGGTGACCACGGAGAAAAAACCTACCTTGTGACTCGTCAAGTCGTTTATTGACCAGCGCGATGTCCGCATCCGCAATGTCGAGCTGCCGCTTTAGTTCGGCAACTCCATCTGTCCGGCTAGCCACCAAACTGTCCGCCACTGTAACGCCCCGGATCTGATGCGCCAGGTGTCTGCCAGTTATTCGCCGTCGTTACCATGTCATTTCCTTGCGTGTTGCATTTTGTCATGTCATCATGTGCATTTCATTTTGCATACGTGTTCGTCTCATGCATCCGAGCATTTTTCCCCGTTGTCCGTTTTGCAATCCGGCGCTTCTATGTCATCCGGCGTCCCCTTCTAGCCTCTCTTCATGTGCGGGTATTAAACTTTCTCGGAATGGCCCGAGGCTTGCCAAGTGGCCTTGGTATAGCACCGGTAGACCGCCTGTCAAGTTTCGTGCCATTTGGAGGTCGTTTGGTACTCCAACGGTTAACCGGGTAACCGTAAAGCCCCTCTCTCTTTGCAGCCCAACACCCCTTACAAAGTGGCCCAAAACCCATCTAACTCCCCTCCATCCTCTCGGTCGTTCGATCACGATCATGTGGGCGAAAACGGCACCTCATTTGGACTCTCCTAGCTCCCTCTACCTATAAATACGCCCCTCCCCCGAAATTCACGGATCATTCCCCCCGAAACCCTAAAAATCCCCTCTCTGCGCACCGGACATGTCCGTCCAGCCGCCGGACATGTCCAGCCGCCGTCCCCGACCAATCGCCTTCCGCCATGTGGCGCACCGCCGTCGTCCGCCGCCCGCGGCCCATCCGGCCCGCGGCTAGCCCGCGCAGCCCGCGCGCGCCCGCGCTGGGTCCGAGCCGTCCCGCCACTTGGGCTCCTCCGCGCCGCCGCCGAAGATCGCCGGCGCTGCCCGCCGTCCCACGCCAGAATCACCCGCGCGCCGCCGCTCGTCGCCGTGGCCGTGCCCGGCCCCGAGCGCCGCCCCTCCTCCGCCTGGGCCTACGTGGCGCCGTTCCCAGCCGCCGTCCCACGCGCGACCCTGCCCAAGGTCGCCGCGCCCTGCGCCCCCGTCTGGCCGAGCTCCTCCGGCCCGGTTGCGCCGTCTCCCCAGCCCGGCCGCCGGCCGCCGCCGACTCCATTCGCCGCCTCCGGTTGCCGCGCCTCGCGCCCACGCCGGAGCCGCCTCCCGTCGGAGTCCCGCTTCGCCTCGCCGTCCCTCGCGTCCTCCTCCGCTCCGGCCGAAGTCGGAGCTCGCCGGAGCCGCCACGTCATCGCCGGATCTGGGGAGTGGGATGAGATCAACCACTCCCTCGATCCAAACGGCGCCCCGTCCTAGATCCCCTCGTCCCGGAACGACCTCGTCCACGGTTTTCGCAGGGTATAATTCCACTAAGTCCCAGATTGTTGTAATTTTCATGGCATGTTCAACGCATCATAACTCTGCTACCGTAGCTCCGTTTCGTGCGTGTAATATGTCAAATTGTTCGTCTCGAAGAGTACATCATTTCATTCCATTGCATCATATTCATTTGAGCTCATCTTAATGCCGGAATCATCGTTGTAAGGGTACTTCATAATGTTTTCTGCTGTCTGTTATCAGAACGAGCTCTTTTGTCATTTTTGCCATGATTGATGTGTGCATCCTATGAGGTTGATGTCTAAATGTGTTTTGAACTATGCTATGTCTTCTTTACAGAGATTCTTACCATGTATTTTTGTGATCAATGTGGTGACTAGCACAAGCATGCAAACTAGGCATCATGATGTTGCTGATTTTAGTGCCTGTTCTGCTGTAATTTTCATGCCATGTAAACTTGATTCTACAGAGAGATCCATGCATATTTAGAGATACTTCAATAAGGGTGTTTTGAACAATAAGTTATTGTATATCCATTAATGGCCTTGTTTGCAATTATGGAGTAGTCTAGCATGTCATTTTCATGCTCTACTTTTGCTTCAAAATGTTTCCTGGCAGATTGTTTACGTGTTAATCAATTTGGCCAAGCTTGCTATAGTTGATCCTTGCATGATATAGACTTGTTCTTGACTTGGTTTGTTTCACAAACATGTCTTCTTGATGATGCTATGCTTATCTTGTCATGCAATGACTTGTGGTGAGTGAATCGAGCTTGTTAAGTAGGGTTCATGATGTTGCTGTTTTGCTAGGCTGAATCTGTTATTTCGTGATGCTATATAAACATGTTGCTACTCATCATTATATGCATAATCTAGAGATGTTCTATAAACATGTTTTGATCTACATGTCATCCTCTATCCATCCATGCCCCTGGTTGCATTTATAGCTTGCTGTAGATTGTTCATATCTTTCTCCAAAGTTGCTTGAAAATGTTGCTGTCAGCCTGTTTACATTAAGTTCACTTGTTCCCATGTGTTTTGCTAGTGTTCCATGCACCCTATGACCTTGTTATTGCCATGCTTAGCTTCACAAACATGTCTTCTTACTGTTGGGTGCCTTGCCATGCCATGTTTTGCCCTGTAGTGAGTTGCACAAGCTCATTTACATGCCTTCATAATTCTGTTTCTGCCATGTTTGAATCTGTATTATAACTTGCTATGTTTACGTGGGCGCCATCATATTTTCTGATCCTTTTTGGCTTATGGTCAGTAAGGGACTTTTGATCTATGCAATTAGTAGGTTCATGCCATGCCTTTGTTTGCCATGATAAGTTCCTGTAACATGTTGTTTGATAGCTCTAAACATTGCAACCTATTGTTATTTTCTGCAAAGTCTGAAATTGTTATAACTTGCAATCTTACCATGTGTGTTTGAGCATGTTCTAGTGATTTCTAGAGATAGCTCAGTGTTCATGTTTTGTAATGCTTTACCTGTACATCATGTCCATGTCTTTTGTTTTCATGTTGGGGTGCTGTAGCATGTGGTTTTGATGCTTGCAATATGCCTAGTTGTTGTTTTGGACAGATTGTTGCTATAACTTGTATAGTGTGCATGTGTTGGACCGTTGCTCCGTTTTGAGTGTGCTCTATATGAAACTTTCTTAGAATTGCATGTAGCTTCATATTATCATGTTGCATCCTTGTTTTGAGGTGTTTGCTTGATGTTTAGGTGCATTTTGCATCAATGCCATGTTTAACTTGTTTTGCTCATATCTTCTAAGCCGTAGCTCCGAACTAAACGAACTTTATATGTAATTTGACTAGAATCTCGTGTAGATCATCTTTGTGCATCTTAACTTGCTGTTTAACAACTTGAACATAAGGTTTATTCAGATCTGGACCAATTTCGAAATTTGCATATGAGGACTTACCAGAATTGTTATATGTTGTTCCCGGCCTCATTTAAACTTGCCTTGATGTGTTGCTCTTGTTTGCATCATATCTTTCCATGAGTAGCTTCATGTAGTCTTGTCATGCATCATGCTTGTTGTGCATCATGTCTTGTTCATTTGTGGTGTGTTTACCATGTTGTGTGCTTCTTTTCGATAGTTCCTGTTTCGTTGCGATCGTGAGGATTCGTTCGTCTACGCTTGGTTCGGCTTCATCCGTTCGTCTTCTTCATGGATTCGTTCTTTTTCCTTGCGGGATTTCAGGCAAGATGACCGCTACCCTGGATCTCACTACTATCATTGCTATGCTAGTTGTTTCGTTCTATCGCTATGCTGCGCTACCTATCACCTGTTTATCAAGCCATCCCAAATTGCCATGAACCTCTAACCTTTGACACCTTTCCTATGCAAACCGTTGTTTGGCTATGTTACCGCTTTTGCTCAGCCCCTCTTATAGCGTTGCTAGTTGCAGGTGAAGTTGAAGATTTCTCCATGGTGGACAGGATTTTGGTTGGGATATCACAATATCTCTTATATTATTAATGCATCTATATACTTGGTAAAGGGTCGAAGACTCGGCCTTATGCCTGGTGTTTTGTTCCACTCTTGCCGCCCTAGTTTCCGTCATACCGGTGTTATGTTCCCGGATTTTGCGTTCCTTACGCGGTCAGGTGATTTATGGGACCCCCTTGATAGTTCGCTTTGAATAAAACTCCTCCAACAAGGCCCAACCTTGGTTTTACCATTTGCCTCACCACCACCTATACCCTTCCCTTTTTCGGCCAACCCAAGGGTCATCTTTATTTTAGCCCCCCCGAGCCAGTGCTTGTCTAAGTGTTGGTCCGAACCGAGTAGACTGCGGGGCCACCTCGGGGCAACTCGAGGTCTGGTTTTACTCGTAGGATGTCTCATCCGGTGTTGCCCTGAGAACGAGATATGTGCAGCTCCTATCGGGATTTCTCGGTGCATCGGGTGGTCTTGCCGGTCTTGTTTTACCATTGTCGAAATCTCTTGTAAACCGGGATTCTGAGTCTGATCGGGTCTTCCTGGGAGAAGGTCTATTCCTTCGTTGATCGCGAGAGCTTGTCATGAGCTAAGTTGGGACACCCCTGCAGGGTATAATCTTTCGAAAGCCATGCCTATGGTTATAGGCAGATGGGAATTTGTTAATGTCCGGCTATAGATAACTTGACACCAGATCCGAATTAAAATGCATCAACCGTGTGTGTAGCCGTGATGGTCTCTTTTCGGTGGAGTCCGGGAAGTGAACACGGTTTTTGGGTTATGTTTGACGTAAGTAGGAGTTCAGGATCACTTCTTGATCATTGCTAGCTTCACGACCGTTCCATTTGCTCTCTTCTCGCTCTTATTTGCGTATGTTAGCCACCATATATGCTTAGTCGCTGCTGCAGCCTCAGCACTTTACCCCTTCCTTTCCCTTTAAGCTTTGCTAGTCTTGATACCCATGGTAATGGGATTGCAGAGTCCTCGTGGCTCACAGATTACTACAACAACAGTTGCAGGTACAGGTTTTGCGATGATCATGACGCGAGAGCGATGCTTGCTTGCGTTGAGTTCTTCTTCTGCTTCTTCGATCAGGGGATAGGTTCCAGGTCGGCAGCCTGGGCTAGCAGGGTGGATGTCGTTTGAGTTTCTGTTTTGTTCCATCCGTAGTCGGATGATGCTCTTATGTATGATGATGTTGTATTCATGTGGCATTGTATGCCTCTTGTATGTATCCCCATCTATTATGTAATGTTGATGCAACGATATCCTCCTTGCAAAAGGGTTTCAATATGCGGGTCTATCCTTGGTGGGACCTTCGAGTTCCTTTTGGATAGGGTCGCATATTGGGCGTGACAGCCACCTGCTTAGGAAAGGCGTAAATCAATACCTGGGATTTTGATCCTCGGCACGCTGTTGTTCTCGACACCCTACCGAGTCTCAGGGGCTACTATCTATACAGCATGCACTTTATGTGTAAAACTGTCAAAGGGTATGTCATTTTACGTACCTCAAACCCCGCCAGCAAACTCCTGACGGCATCACGCAATCCGCCCTCGGCGGACGAAATTCTTTGAATCACCGTACTCATCAGTGTACGGTGACCTTCTGAGATGGACGCCCTCTCAAGCAGATCCTTCAGCTCCCCCGGCCGCACACCAGTTGGTGCCGAATTATTCGGCCCCGCCGGACTCTGGGATACCCTCCGTGATGACACTTCAGGCTCGTCCCCCCTATCCGACGGGGCGGCAAATGGAGGCGTCTCGCTCTCCATCATCTCCGGACGGAGTTCCCCCGAAGACGAGCTCATCTGAGAAGGACGGAGATCCGAACTACAAGGTAAAAACTTAAGTTATCCTCAGAAGCACAAATAGGGATGTCCCTTATTTACAAAACTCCCTTTTTTCCACTTACGGCTCGTTGGAGGGCTGATTCTTTAGGGGAGACTGTGCGGCCGGAGTCTCTCCGGACGCAGGACCCTCTGGTGAAGATCTCTTCCCCCGCTTGGGGGCTTTGGCCTCCGGGTTTTCGGAGGCGGTCCTCTTCTCCCCATGGAAGGAGGGATTCTCGATCCCCCCCTCCTCAAAAGCCTCCTTGGTTGAGGCGGTAGTTCCTCTGTTCTCCCCTTCGCCTTCCTCTGAAGGCGCGACCTCCAGCATCCTGACCAGCACGGAATCCGGCGCGGTCTCTGGGAGGGGAGTCGGACACCGTATCAGTTTTGCCTGCGCTATCCACTCCTGTTTAGAGGGTAATTGGTCAGAAAGCAAATCATAGAAAGGAAAAAGAAAAAAACGGTATGTCCGGACTCGGAGCTACTTACCTGTGTATCCGGGCGATTGCAGCTTAGGCCGGCGTCCTCGGTCAATTCCGGGCACGCCTCTCGTGATCCGAAGAACAGTTTATACATCTCCACGAGTGTCGTACCCATGAAGTGTTGGAGAATTTGTGGTCCCTTCGGATTAAACTCCCACAGCCGTAGAGGACGACATTTGCAGGGCAGGAAATGCCTAATCAGCATGACCTGCATCACCACGACCAGATCAATCTCCCTCACCTGGAGGTCTTGAATCCGGCCCTGCAATAGGGGCACGTCCTTTGACGGCCCCCAGTTGAGCCCTTGGCTGACGCATGACACCAGCCGCTGCGGGGGGCCCAAGCGGAAGATGGGCGGCGGCTTCTGCCTGCTGCCCCTGGGAGCGGTTATGTAGAACCACTCCTGCTGCCACAAGCCGAGCTCCTCCAGAAAAGAGCCCTCGGGCCATGGAGCGTCGGCCCTTCTGCTTACAACCGCCCCGCCGCACTCTGCTTGACGCCCCTCGATCATCTTCGGCTCCACGTCGAAGGTCTTAAGCCACAAGCCAAAGTGAGGGTTAACGCGGAGGAAGGCTTCGCATAAAACAATGAATGAAGAGATATGGAGGATGGACTCTAGAGCGAAGTCGTGGAATTCCAACCCGTAGTAAAACATGAGCCCTCTCACAAAAGGATCCATCGGGAAGCCTAAACCCCGACGGAGGTGGGGATGGGGATGACTTGCCCTTCGACGGGCAATCTATGAGAAATCTCGTAAGACAGGTACTTGGCCTCTCGCAGCTTTAGCACGTCTTCTTCCGTGATGGAGGAAGGCATCCACCGGCCCTGTAGGTCGGAGCCGGACATTGTTAAAGGTCCGAAGCGCTCGAATCTGGGGCTCTGAGTGTTGGAACTCGGAGCAAGGAGTAGATTCAATGGAGGATTGAAGAAAAGAAACGAGCCTTGGTCCCGTTATAAAGAAGGGGAATACTAAGAGCCGTCCCCGTGACCGTTCGGGACTCGCCTCCGATAGAGGGGGCATGGCAACGGGCACAGTTGGGTTACCCACATCCGTATTGATGAGGATCCCGGAATAAGGGGAACACGATCTCTGCTTCGACAAGACGTGCCAAGAAAACCGCTTCGCTAAACACGCTGAGGTGGTATAATAAAAAATGATTCAAGTAAAGGCTTGGTAGTGGCGTGACGTCATGCCACAAAATACGTCAGTAGATTGAACTTGTGTACATATTATTCTCTCTACGGTGGAATGTGGAATTTATTTTGCAGAGCCGGACACTATCCTGGTGTTCACAATCTTCTATGGATTATTCGGAGGAAGAACCCGCCTTGCAATGCCGAATAATGTGCGCGCCGGACTCATCGTCATTGAAGCCTGGTTCAGGGGCTACTGAGGGAGTCCTGGACTAGGGGGTGTCCGGACAGCCGGACTATCATCGTCAGCCGGACTCCAAGACTATGAAGATACAAGATTGAAGACTTCGTCCCGTGTCCGGATGGGACTTTCCTTGGCATGGAAGGCAAGCTTGGCAATACGGATATGTAGATCTCCTACCATTGTAACCGACTCTGTGTAACCCTAGCCCTCTCCGGTGTCTATATAAACCGGAGGGTTTTAGTCCGTAGGACGAACAACCATTTCAACAATCATACCATAGGCTAGCTTCTAGGGTTTAGCCTCCTTGATCTCGTGGTAGATCCACTCTTGTAATACACATCTTCAATATTAATCAAGCAGGACGTAGGGTTTTACCTCCATCAAGAGGGCCCGAACCTGGGTAAAACATCATGTCCCTCGTCTCCTGTTACCATCCGCCTAGGCGCACAGTTCGGCACCCCCTACCCGAGATCCGCCGGTTTTGACACCGACAATCATCTTATAATGCTACCACCGTACTAAGCAAAATAAGAAGCATAAAAGATAAACATCACATGCAATCAATATAAGTGATATGATATGGCCATCATCATCTTGTGCCTTTGATCTCTATCTCCAAAGCACCGTCATGATCACCATCGTCACCGGCGCGACACCTTGATCTCCATTGTAGCATCGTTGTCGTCTCGCCAACTATTGTTTCTACGACTATGGCTACCGCTTAGTGATAAAGTAAAAACAATTATAGGGCGATTGCATTGCATACAATAAAGCGACAACCATATGGCTCCTGCCAGTTCCCGATAACTCTATTACTAAACATGATCATCTCATACAATAAAATTTAGCATCATGTCTTGACCATATCACATCACAACATGCCCTGCAAAAACAAGTTAGACGTCCTCTACTTTGTTGTTGCAAGTTTTACGTGGCTGCTACGGGCTGAGCAAGAACTGTTCTTACCTACACATCAAAACCACAACGATTTTTCGTCAAGTATGTGCTGTTTTAACCTTCAACAAGGAACGGGCGTAGCCACACCCGATTCAACTAAAGTTGGAGAAACAGACACTCACCAGTCACCAATGTGCAAAGCACGTCGGTAGAACCAGTCTCGCGTAAGTGTACGCGTAATGTCGGTCTGAGCCGCTTCATCCAACAATACCACCGAATCAAAGTATGACATGCTGGTAAGCAGTATGACTATTATCGCCCACAACTCTTTGTGTTCTACTCGTGCATATAACATCTACGCATAGACCTGGCTCGGATGCCACTGTTGGGGAACACGGTAATTTCAAAAAAATTCCTACGCACACGCAAGATCATGGTGATGCATAACAACAATAGGGGAGAGTGTCATCCACGTACCCTCGTAGACCGTAAGCGGAAGCGTTATGACAACATGGTTGATGTAGTCGTCGGTCTTCACGATCGACTGATCCTAGTACCAAACGTACGGCACCTCCGCGATCTGCACACGTTCAGCTCGGTAGATGTCCCACGAACTCACGATCAAGTAGAGCTTCGAGGGAGAGTTCTGTCAGCACGACGGTGTGATGACGGTGTTGATGAAGCTACCGACATAGGGCTTCGCCTGAGCACTGCTACAATATGACCGAGGTGGATTATGGTGGAGGGGCGCACCGCACACGGCTAAAAGATCAATGATCAACTTGTGTGTCTATGGGGTGCCCCATCCCCCGTATATAAAGGAGTGGAGAAGGGGGAGGGCCGGCCCTCTACTATGGCGCGCCCTGGGGAGTCCTACTCCCATTGGGAGTAGGATTCCCCCTTCCAAGTAGTAGGAGTAGGAGAGAAGGAAGGGGAAAAGAGAAGAGAAGGAAGGAGGGCGCGGCACCCCTACCCCTACTCCAATTCGGACTAGGCCTTGGGGGGGGGGCTGCCCTAGGCAGCCCCTCTCTCTTTCCCTTAAAGCCCAATAAGGCCCATATACTCCCCGGTGAATTCCCGTAACTCTCTGGTACTCCCATAAATACCCGAACCACTCAGAAGTTTCTGATGTCCGAATATAGCCTTCCAATATATCGATATTTATGTCTCAAACATTTCGAGACTCCTCATCATGTCCCTGATCTCATCCGAGACTCCGAACAACCTTCGGTACATCAAAACACATACACTCATAATACCGATCATCACCGAATGTTAAGCGTGCGGACCCTACGGGTTCGAGAAGTATGTCGACATGACCGAGACATATCTCCGGTCAATAACCAATAGCGGAACCTGGATGCGCATATTGGCTCCCACATATTCTACGAAGATCTTTATCGGTCAAACCGCATAACAACATACGTTGTTCCCTTTGTCATCGGTATGTTACTTATCCGAGATTCGATCGTCGGTATTATCATAACTAGTTCAATCTCATTACCGGAAGTCTCTTTACTCATTCCGTAATACATCATCACGTAACTAACTCATTAGTCACATTGCTTGCAAGTCTTATAGCGATGTGCATTACCGAGGCCCAGAGATGCCTCTCCGACAATCGGAGTGACAAACCCTAATCTCGATTTATGCCAACTCAATAAACACCATCAGAAACACCTGTAGAGCACCTTTATAATCACCCAGTTACGTTGTGACATTTGGTAGCACACAAAGTGTTCCTCCGGTATTCGGGAGTTGCATAATCTCATAGTCATAGGAACATGTATAAGTCATGAAGAAAGCAATAACAACATACTAAGCGATCAAATGCTAAGCTAACGGAATGGGCCAAGTCAATCACATCATTCTCTAATGATGCGATCCCGTTAATCAAATGACAACTCATGTCCATGGCTAGGAAACTTAACCATCTTTGATTCAACGAGCTAGTCAAGTAGAGGCATACTAGTGACACTCTGTTTGTCTGTGTATTCACACATGTACTAAGTTTCCGGTTAATACAATTCTAGCATGAATAATAAACATTTATCATGATATAAGGAAATATAAAAATAACAACTTTATTATTGCCTCTAGGGCATATTTCCTTCAAATATATCTCGGAATGGCTATGGAAATGCCATAATAGGTAGGTATGGTGGCTTTTTTGAGGAAGGTATGTGTTGGGTGTATGGTACCAGCGAAAGTTGCGCGGTACTAGAGAGGCTAGCAATGGTGGAATGGTGAGAGTGCGTATAATCCATGGACTCTAACATTAGTCATAAAGAACTCACATACTTATTGCAAAAATTTATTTGTTATCAAAACGAAGTACTACACGCATGTTCCTAGGGGGATAGATTAGTAGGAAAAGACCATCGCTCGTCCCCGACCGCCACTCATAAGGAATACAATCAGTAAATAAATCGTGCTCCAACTTCATCACATAACGGTTCACCATTCGTGCATGCTACGGGAATCACAAACTTTAACACAAGTATCTCTCAAATTCACAACTACTCTACTAGCAGGACTCTAATATATCCATCTTCATATCTCAAAACAATCATAAAAAAGCAAACTTCTCATAGTATTCAAAGCACTTTATATGAAAGTTTTTATTATACCCATCTTGGATGCCCATCATATTAGGAATAATTTTATAATCAAAGCAAATTACCATGATGTTCCAAAGACTCTAAAAATAATATGAGTGAAGCATGAGAGATCAACAATTTCTATAAAATAAAACCACCGCTGTGCTCTAAAAAGATATAAGTGAAGCACTAGAGCACTAGAGCAAAATTGTCTAGCTCAAAAGATATAAGTGAAGCACATAGTGTATTCTAATAAATTCTGATTAATTCGTGTGTGACACCCCCGATTCAATCATACACTAATATGTATGATCAAGATCAGGGACTCACGGGAAGATATCACAACACAACTCTAAAAGTAAAATAAGTCATACAAGCATCATATTACAAGCCAGGGGCCTCGAAGGCTTGAATACAAGTGCTCGAACATAAACGAGTCAGCGGAAGCAACAATATCTTAGTACAGACATAAGTTAAACAAGTTGCCATAAGATGGCTAGCACAAACTGGGAGACAGATCGAAAGAGGCGCAGGCCTCCTGCTTGGGATCCTCATAAACTACTCCTGGTCGCCGTCAGTGGCCTGCACGTAGTAGTAGGCACCTCTTGTGTAGTAGGAGTCATCATCGACGGTGGTGTCTGGCTCCTGGGCTCCAATGTCTGGTTGCGGCATCCAAGAAGAAGAGGAAAAGGGAGGAAAGGAGGGGGGGGGCAAAGCAACCGTGAGTACTCATCCAAAGTACTCGCAAGCAAGGATCTACACTACATATGCATGGGTATATGTGTAAAGAGGCAATATCGATGGACTGAACTACAGAATGCCAGAATAAGAGGGGGATAGCTAGTCCTATCGAAGACTATGCTTCTGGCAGCCTCCGTCTTGCAGCATGTAGAAGAGAGTAGATTGAAATCCTCCAAGTAGCATCGCATAGCATAATCCTACCCGGTGATCCTCCCCTCGTTGCCCTGTGGGAAAGCAATCACCGGGTTGTCTCTAGAACTTGTCTGGGTGTGTTTTATTAAGTATCCGGTTCTAGTTGTCATAAGGTCAAGGTACAACTCCGGGTCGTCCTTTTATCGAGGGACACAACTATTGGAATAGATAAACTTCCCTGCAGGGGTGCACCACATAACCCAACACGCTCGATCCCCTTTGGCCGGACACACTTCCCTAGGTCATGCCCAGCCTTGGAAGATCAACATGTCGCAGCCCTACCTAGGCACAACAGAGAGGTCAACACGCCGGTCTAAATCCTATGCTCGCAGGGGTCTGGGCCCATCGCCCATTGCACACCTGCATGTTGCGAGCTTAGATGGTTAGCAGACCTAGCAACCTCTGATAATCCCCAAGTGCAGAGAATCATCATAGCAACTCCCAAAGGTGGAAGTGATAAGTATGGAGTGTCGAACCCACAAGGAGCTAAAGATAAGATCAATATTCTCTCAAGCCCTATCTACCACTGATACGACTCTACGTGCACCGAACGTTTGCTTCCAACTAGAAACAAGAAATAAAACTGTGTTGTGGGTATAAAGAGGATAACTTTGTATGATATCGGGGAGCTAAAATACAAAAGTAGGTGCTGTTATCATAAAGTTAGAATATATTACTAAATAATATAAATAGCGAGTGTGGAATAATGGTGGATCGGTGTGCGAAATTGTCCTAAGCAATTGTTAACAAGATCGGTAGTCGTCCTTGCAATATCATATGAGGGAGAGGCATAATCTAAAATACTTTTCCTACATGGATCGTATGCTCTTATGATTGGAACCCTAGCAAGCATCCGCAAATACTAAAGATTCATTAAGGTAAAACCCAACCATAGCATTAAAGCATCAAGTCCCCTTTTATCCCATACGCAACAACCCCCTTACTCGGGTTTAAGCTTCTGTCACTCTAGCAACCCACTATAAGCGAATGATGAACGTATTGCAACACCCTACAGTGGGAATCCCTCACGCTTGCGTGACATGGAGGGCACCATAGGACAGCTCCAAGATAAAACATACAACTCATACCAATCTAGATCATCAATCAATTCAAAGACAAAAGATATCTACTCAAAACATCATAAGATGGCAACACATCATTTGATCATAATATGTAGCATAAAGCACAATATGTAGCCACCACGAGAGAGGAGGAGAGGTTCTCCCCCTTGTGCTTCCTCCTCCATGGCTTTCCCCCTCTGGTCCTTGGCCTTCATGGAGATGATGACCCCTCCGAAATCCTCCTCCATGGCCTCCGGTGATGATGGCCCCCTCCGGCAGGGTGCCAGAGAGGGCCTAGATTGATTTCCCGTGGCTACGGAGGCTTGCGGCGGCGGAACTTCCGATCTAGGTTAATTCCCGAAAGTTTAGTATTTATAGGATTTTTTGGCGTTGATTTCACGTCAAGGGGGCCTCCAGGCTGTCCACAAGATAGCGGGCCGCGCCCTAGGGGGGAGGGCGCCCCCCACTCTCGTGGGCAGCCCGGGACTCCCCTGGCCCATCTCCGATGCTCCGTGGTCTTCTTTTGGTCCAGAAAAAATCCTCAAAAATTGGTACGTCAATTGGACTCCGTTTGGTATCCCTTTTCTGTAAAACACTAAAACAAGGAGAAAACAGAAACTAGCACTGGGCTCTAGGTTAATAGGTTAGTCCCAAAAATCATATAAAATGACATATAAATGCTCATAAAACATCATAGAAGGATAAAATAATAGCATGAATACTTCATAAAGTATAGATACGTTGGAGACGTATCAACCTCCATTACAAAGGAAGTTCCGTTACGCGGTCCAACCCAGCGCACGCCGCAGGCCGTAGGCAGGCAAGTTTGGGGACCCCCATTCCCAGGACGCCAACAGGTGCAGTGGCCAAACAAGTTCAAGCCGGAGGTGCCGCCACGCTACGACGGCACGACAGATCTGCTAGCCTTCTTACTGGCGTATGAGGAGGCCGTCCTCAAGGCCGGAGGCGACGGCCGGGTCTTGGCCAACTGGCAGCCCCTGGCACTCGCCGGCGTCCCACGCATGTGGTTGCTCCATCTGCCAGCGTCTTCAGTGAGCTCCTGGGAGGAGCTGCGCTGCCTCTTCCTCGCCCGACACGTGACCCCGGCGCCCCCAGTCGTCGCGGTGCTCCTAGGGGGCTCACAAGCACCACCCACGCGCCGCCATGTCAAGCCGTTCGTCCGCCAGGTCGGCGCTGCCCAGACTCGCCGCCCAGCTCCTCCAGGATGGGCGTCACCCAAGGCCGACTTGACCTTTGGCTTGGATGATCACCCCGCCAACACCGCTTGCTCAGGCACACTCCCAATGCTGTGTACTCCTACCATCTGCCAGGTGGCCGTCAGCAGGACCCTCATCGACGGCGGGGCCGGCCTCAATGTGCTCTCAATCGAGGCCTTTAGCCTCCTCCACGTGCCGCTGGAGCGACTCCGACCCAGCCAACCCTTTTCGGGCGTTGGGGGCAGCCCGGCCGGCTCCCTGGGCAAATCCGCCTCCCGGTGACGTTCGGCACCCAAGCCAACTTTCGCACGGAGCTGGTCGACTTCGACGTTGCCCACATCGGCCTCCCATACAACACCATCCTCGGCTACCCGGCTTTGGCCCTGTTCATGGCGGTAACCCACCCGGCTTACAATCTGATGAAAATGCCCGGGAGCAGTGGTGTCCTCACCATAGCTAGGGACCCAAAGGATGCTCTGCAGGCACTCAAGATCGCCTTCAAGACCGCCTCAAGGCTAAGGGGGCTGCGCCCACCAAGAAGAAGCAGCTGTTCACCCAGGACAAGGCCGAAACCAAGCAAATATCAGTCGACGAGGATGGGTCCTCCGGTGCCACCTTCACCATAGGCGCCAATCTGGATCCCAAGCAAGAGGAGACCCTGGTGAGGTTCCTGTGCGCAAACAAGGAGGTGTTCACGTGGGAGCCCAAGCAACTGGCGGGGGTTCCCAGGCAGGTGATTGATCGCAACCTAAACGTATGTCCTAACGTACGCCCAGTGAAGCAAAAGGCAAGACGGTAGTCCACCGAGAAGCAAGCTTTCATCGTCCAGGAAACCCGCAAGCTAGAGGCTGCGGGAGTCATTCGTGAGGTTCGATACCCAGAGTGGCTGGCGAACCCTATCGTTGTGCCAAAGAAAGGAGGGAAAGAGCGCATGTGCGTCGATTTTACCAACCTCAACAAAGCCTGCCCACAGGATCCGTTCCCACTACCCCGCATCGACCAGATCGTCAACTCTACTGCTGAGTGCGACCTGTTCTGCTTCTTTGATGCCTTCTCAGGCTATCATCAAATCAAGATGGCGGTCGAAGATGTGGAGAAGACGGCTTTTCTGACCTCGTGCGGGGTGTACTGCTACACCTGCATGCCGTTCGGATTGCGCAATGCGGGCGCAACCTTCCAGTGGCTAATGCACATCGCGTTAGGCTAGCAGCTCGGGAGGAACGCTGAGTCGTATGTCGATGACATAGTGGTAAAGTCTCGGGAGGCGAAGACCCTGATACAGGACCTGGAAGAAACCTTCACGAGCCTGCGTGAAGTTGACTTGCGGCTCAACCCGGAGAAGTGCGTGTTCGGTGTACCCTCTGGCAAGCTCTTTGGTTTCCTCATGTCGCACAGAGGGATCGAGGCTAACCCAGAGAAGGTCAATGCAATTGAAGACATGAGCCCGCCGAAAACTCTTAGGGAAATGTAGAAGCTTGCCGGGCGGGTAACTACGCTGGGGCGTTTCATCTCCAAGCTAGGGGAACGCGCTCTACCCTTCTTCATGCTGATGAAGAAGAAGGGCCCGTTTGAATGGACTCCGGAGGCTGACAAAAGCATTCCAAGACCTCAAGAGGTACCTGACCAGCCCTCCTGTGATGGTAGCGCCGCGCTCGCAGGAGCCCTTGCTGCTCTATCTCGCTTCCACACCGTACTCCGCCAGTGCCGCTCTGGTGGCCATTCGGGAGGAGCGCTGGACCAAGACTGCACCAGCTGCGGCAACCCCAGGGCAGGAAGGCCCCTCAGGGGTCGCGCCCACAGCAGATACAAGCCAACCTCAGCAAGGAGGTGTCCACGAGGCTGAGGGGGCTCTGCAGGTTTGTCAAGAGCCGGGGGCTCTCGCGCCTCAGGGGACGCTCGACTCCCCAGAGGATACTGACTCCATCGCTGCACCAGCCCTTGTCGAGCATCACGTGTATTTCGTCAGCACGGTGCTGAGGGACACCAGGGCGCGGTACCCCATGCCTTAGAAGCTCCTGCTCGCGCTGTTAGTGGCCTCGCAGAAGCTGCGACACTACTTCCAGGGTCATCCAATCAAGGTCGTCTCAGCATACCCATTGGAAAGGGTACTCGGGAGTCCCAACTCAGCAGGAATGGTCGCTGAATGGAACATCGAGCTACAACCATTTCAACTGGAGTTCAGTACGACTAGGGTCGTTAAGGGAGCTGCACTTGCAGATTTTATAGCAGAGTGGACAGAGGCGCCAGGGCTCGAAGCAGGCGAGGATCGTTCGCTTTCCCCAGGAAGTGAAGCCCCGGACGGCTGGGTTATGTACTTCGATGGAGCTTTCTCGTGGCATGGTGGTGGGGGCCGGTGTAGTGCTCATATCCCCCACTCAGGACAAGCTCTACTATGCTGTGCAACTCTGTTCCAGCATGGGGAAAAGGTGTCCAACAATATAGCGGAATACAAGGGGCTGATAGCAGGCCTAAAAGCGATAGTGGCCCTGGGGGTAAAGCGCCTTGTCATCAAGGGCGATTCCCAGCTCCTCGTCAACTTCTCCAACAAGGTGTACGAGCCGAGAGATGAGCACATGGAGGCTTATCTAGCAGAGGTTCGCAAAATAGAGAAGCAGTTTTGGGGTTTGGAGTTGCAGCATGTGCCGCGCGGCACCAACCAGGAAGCTGATGACATCGCAAAGAGGGCGTCCAGACGGCAGCCTCAGGAGCCCGGAGTCTTCGAAGAGAGGCTCTTCAAGCCCTCGGCGATGCCACCACCGTCGGGCGGAGCGCGACCTCTAGCGGAGCTCCCCCAGCCGCCTGCCTCAGGAGCCCCGGCCTGTGGACCGACCTCGAGGGCACGCTTGCTCCTGGCGCTGGAGCCTCAGGAGGGATGTTGGACCGTGGAGCTCAAGAGCTACTTGACAGAAGGGACCCTGCCAGAGAAGGAGGAAGACGCAGAGCCTATGGCGCGGCAGGCCACGGCGTACTGCATCCAAGATGGAGAGCTTTACTGAAAAAGGCCGAACGACGTGACCCTGTGTTGCATTTCCAGGGAACAAGGGAAGGAGCTGTTAGTAGACATACACGGTGGAGACTGCGGGCACCACTCATCATCACGAACCCTCGTTGGCAATGCGTTCCGCAGCGGGTTTTATTGGCCCACAACACTCAACGACGCCGTCGAGCTCGTAAAGGCCCGTGAAGCCTGCTAATTCCATGCCAAGCAAATCCATCAGCCGGCTCAGGGCCTGCAGACCATACCCCTCTCATGGCCATTCATGATTTGGGGGCTGGACATTTTGGGCCCGTTTCCGCGGGCGCCAGGGGCCTATCGCTACCTCTACGTCGCCATCGACAAATTCGCCAAGTGGGCTGAAGTGGAGGCTGTCCGCACCATTCCAGCAGGCTCCGCAGTCAAGTTCATCAAGGGCCTTGTGAGCCAATTCGGGGTGCCTAACCGCATCATCACCGACAATGGTTCGCAGTTCACCAGCAATCTCTTTAAAACATACTGTGCTAATCTTGGAATGCAGATATGCTACGCTTCAGTGGCGCATCCTCGAAGCAATGGCCAGGCTGAGCGAGCCAATGCGGAGGTACTGAAGGGCCTCATGACCAGGACCTTCAAGAAAAAGCTGGAGGCCTGCGGCAGGGGCTGGTACGACGAGCTCCAGTCTGTGCTATGGTCTATCCGCACGACCACAACCAAGTCAACTGGAGAAATTCCGTTCTTCCTTGTCTACGGAACTAAAGCCATCCTCCCTCACGAGGTCAAGCGTTGCTCCGCGCGGGTCCTGGCGTTCGACGAATCGCAATAGGACGCCATGCGGGGGACGGGTCTCGTGCTGGGGGAGGAACGCCGTCGGGAGGCCGCGCTGCGAGCGGCGAGATATCAGCAGGCGTTGTGACGGTACCACTGCCGCAACATCCGCCCCAGGACCCTTGAGGTAGGGGACCTCGTACTGAGGCGGGTCCTCTCCAGGGAAGGGCTGCACAAGCTCTCTCCCATGTGAGAGGGCCCGTTCAAGGTTGTTCAAGTTTCGAGGCCCGGCTCCACCCGCTTGGAGACCAAGGAGGGTGTGCTCATCCCGAAGGCCTGGAACATTCAACACCTCCGGAGGTTCTACCCATGAGCAAGGCCCGGTGCCTGTGAAGAAGGCCAATGCCTGTGAAGTTTACCGTTTTGGAAAAGACCGGATGCCTGTGAAGAAGGCCAATGCCTGTGAAGTTTACCGCTTTGGAAAAGGCCCGGTGCCTGTGAAGAAGGCCAATGCCTGTGAAGTTTACCGTTTTGGAAAAGGCCCGGTGCCTGTGAAGAAGGCCAATGCTTGTGAAGTTTACCGTTTTGGAAAAGGCCTGGTGCCTGTGAAGAAGGCCAATGCCTGTGAAGCTTGCCGTCTTGGAAAAGGCCCGGTGCCTGTGAAGAAGGCGAATGCCTATGAAGCCCGCCGCCCATGACACTCTGACGTAATAATGAGTGGGGCTGTATACGCCCCGGAGTCTCCAGAGTGCCGCCCTTGGGCCTCGGGGGCTCCTTCCCACGCCCAGTGGCAGCACTTAGCTCCGCACTGGTGAGAAGAAGTCGAAGACTAGATTAGGTGCCGGACACGGCTTTTCATTTGCTTTTTGCAGTCGGTTAGTTCTTCTTTGTTTGAGGCTTTATTTGGAGTTGCTTTTGGTTTTGTGCGGCACCCAGCCCGTGTTTCCCGTCTCTGCCCTACGCTGAGCCTGCCTTCCATTCGCGACCCTCGCGAGGGAGGCTGCGCAGGCACCCTCGCGAGCGTCGCTTGGTTTAATTTCGTGAGGTCCATCGGCCTAAGTTTGCTGCGGGAGCACCCCTCCCCGTCAATGTCCCACGGGCATCGCAACACAAACACTAGGCCCGAGCTGGTCGCCCCAGCAGCCAAAGACTGAAACTTAATCCCCCAGAAAATTTCTTTTGCAGGACCCAACACCCATGGCATGGCCTCTGACTGGAGCCTCCCGAGGCTAGCGTCGCCACAAGCTCTCCTGCTGAGCTAAGTTATTCCTATGCATGAACACGTGGCAACATCTCACAACACGGGGATAACAGGAACAACATGGGAATTAAAAGGGATAGTCCAGCATGCCCCCGCGGGCCTCCATACATCTCTTTCTGTGCAGATAAACAAAATAGGCGTGGCTCGACCGGCGACAACCCAAAAAAGAAGATCAGCCTCGCCCTCTGGGGCTCAGGAGGTCTCCTCTTCACGCTTCACTTGGGCGCGGCGGCGAGACGACCCACCTCCCCCCTCGAAGCGAGCACGACGGCGTGGTGTATGGTCATGACCGCCGCTGGAAGATCTGCCATGGGAAGGGGAGCCGCTGAAGCTTGGGGAGCTACGGGCACCACCAGGCGCTTGCTCGACCTCGTCCTCGCCGCTTCTGTCACCAAAGGTGAGCAGACGGCCGTCGTCGTCATCTTCGGGGCAGCACCCAACGCGGCGGCCGTCTCCCCCGAACACCCTCACGAAGAGGGTGGCGTCGCCGTCGAACTTGAAGTGGAGAGTGCATCGCTGACCGAGGCCACGCGCGCGGGCAAACGTCTGCCAGCCGTGAGTCAGCGCCATGTTCCCAACGACGGAAACTTCCACCGCCACCCAAGAAGCCCTGCTACAACAGCCGTCCGCCTGGAGCCACAGCCCGCTCGTGGTGCCATCCGGAAGTTCACCGGCAAAGAAGCAAGGAAGCTGAAGCCAAGTACCGGCCGGATCCTCCGACCAGACGACAAACTCCGGCAGCACATCTATAGAGTGGAATCGAGGGCGGGGAGGCCGCGCGGCCACGGCGCGTCTTCCCCCACTGATCAAGTGGCTCCCACCGAGGCCCTGGGTAGCCTTTGCAGGGATAGCGGGATGCTTGCGAGGGCGGCCCCGGTCGCGCTTGGCTGGAGGAGAGTCAGATCCCTCCCGGCAGGCCTTACCCTTCTCCGCGGCCGAAAACCTCTTCATGGGAGCCATGGGACGCGACGAGCTGAGTTGAAGGGGGGTGAAGAAGGAGAGGCGCAGCAAGGAAGGATGGATTGGAAGGGCTCACGCTATTCCGTACTTATAGTCGAAGGAGGCCAACCACCGGCCTCCACGATCACAGGTAATCATGACCCGTTTTTGCATGCAGGGACTTGTCTTGTCGAAACGGTTGCCGAGGCATCATGGGGAAGCGGAGACGCCCATGTCCAATCAACCGCCATGCGGTGCCCAAGGCCGCAGGCTGATCGGGCCCGCGGTGCTTCGCACTTGCCCCTTCGCTTCTCTGCTAAGCCAAGTCTGGGCGCGCCTTGCGCCCGGGGCTACTATCGGCGTCCTGGGAATGGGGGTCCCCAGACTTGCTTGCCTGCGGCCTGCGGCGTGGCTCAAGCCATGGCCCAGTGCGCCCCATCTTTATCAACTCAAGCTCAAGACCCTCGCAAGGGGCCAAGCCTCGCAGGGCGGACGACAGGAAAGCTTCCTCAGGAGTAGCCTTGTCAGGCTGGCTCGCGAGGAGGTGGAGAGATCAAGGCAGGGGTACCTCGTGAGGTGCCCGTGACGCAAGCCATGATGATCGAGGCCAGGCGGGCGCCAGGCGGGTGCCAGCCTGCGCAGTGTCCTTGTTTGCCCTTCGGTGCAAAGGGAGCAAGCACAGGCCAAGGCATCAGGCCAAGGCTACCATTTCGGTGCAACAAGACCAAGACCAGTGGAACGGCAGGAAGGAGGTCACTGTGGAGCCCAGGACGGTGTCATCGTCCACTACAAAAAAATACACTTCTGTGATGATACGTGTTTGTCACAGTAGGTCGCGTTTTTTGTCATGCATGTACATCCATGACAAATTTATGACAGAATCAAGATAGTCATACCTGGCTGTCGTAGAAGTGTTCCATGACATTACCAAAATTATCATCACGGAAGTGTCCACTTCCATGACGATAAATCACGCGTCACAGAAGTGCTTTCGTCAAGGGGGACCGACACGTGGCATCCACCGTAACGGAACGCCGTTAAGCTATCGGGTCAGATTTTGGATCCGATAACCCGTTAACAACCACGACCAATGCCAATTTTCCATGTGTAAAATTCTCATTGGCTGACGGATCCACGTGTCAGCTCCGCGATGGCACAGGTGTCACTATCCAATGGTCGAGATGGGCCTATGATATGTTGACACGTGGACCGGCCCAAAAGTGGCCCACAAAGTTTAAATGGGCCGGTCCAACCGAAGGCCCATAAGATTTAGCGGACCATAATGGGCCGGCCCAGCTAAAGGCCCACAAAATTTAGTGGACCATAATGGGCCAGCCCAGCTAAAGGCCCACAAGATTTTGCGGACCACAATGGGCTGGCCCAGCTAAAGGCCCACAAGATTCTGCAGACCATAATGGGCCAGCTCGGCTAAAGGCCCAACATTCTCTGTCAAATCGGCCCATCAACGGCCTGGTCTAAACTTGTCATCAATGTGGCCCATGGTCACTTCTGGCCCGTTAACAGTCCGCTAAGGAATTGGGCCGAATTACGGCCCGGTGTATTTCCGGCCTTTTAAAGGTCCGGCTTCATTTGGGCCCATTTATAGGCCATCAAAACTTTCGGCCCATAAACGACCATGAAGGATTTGGGTCATATTCGGCCATGTCTGTCATTTGGCCTGTTAGAGGCCCACTATAGATTTGGGCCACTTTCGGCCTATTGTCATTTTGGCCTGTTAACGTCGGACGTAAACCATGGGCCATATGTGGCCCAACATCATATCGGGCCCATTAACGGCCCATATAAAATGATGATAATCTAGCCCGACCGAAGTTCTGGCCTGTTAAAGGCCCGTGTATTAGGTCGGCGCATTTACGGCCCGTCCGAATTTCGGCCTGTCAAATATCCGCATCGTAAATGGGCCACCATTTCGGCCTGCTAAGTCCAGTGGGTTATTTGGCACAATTAGGTCCCAATCTCACTTTCGGTCTATTAAAGGCCCATGTTTTTTATGGGCTCGAGATATTTACACCTGTAAACGGCCTATTTTTACTGAGGGCCCAAATTATGTTTAGGCCTGTTAAAGGCCCACTATGGGCACATGCCTACCAGAAAAATTTGAAAGCTTATGCTAATTTAGGCCCAGATATTTTTAGTGGGCTACATGCCAATTTCGGCCCGTAATTGTTTTTATCCCAATTGGAATGGGCCCGACGAATGTTGGCATGTTGGGCTCCTACGAAGCTTTGTCCGAATACATTACTAAGATAAACCTACACTATACAAAAATAGTGTCATGATTACTACAGCCTATAGCAGCATCATAAACGTTGTATCACAACAAAATAAATTCCAATCATACAATAAAAGGCCTGTTGGCATAAAGTTTACAGTCCTTCCAGATAAAAGCACCATCAAATGTATAGAAGCACAGATCATTTGACCTGAGTGCTAATGTTTCAGGCTATAGAATCTGATGGAGCAGCACGATCTCCACCTTTTTCCGCCATTGCTCTTCAACAACGAAGCGAATGCCTGATAGTCTGGTTTCAAAACCATTCATATCTTGACGGCATTTCTCAACCACTATTCTTGTTTCCGAAACAACGTCCATTAGGGATTGGACTTGTGTCTGGAGCACAGATATATCACTCTGTCTAGCAGGAAGATTTTGTTCAGTAGACGATTTGGACGAGGTTACCTTGACAACCAACCTAGAATTACGCAGGAAGGTGGTTTTTGCACTGTTAGTGGAGAGATACTGATGCACTACAGCAAGAGGTGACATTGTGCCCGTAGTAGCCTCATCACCTTCAGGTGGTTGTGGCTGTTCAATCATTTGTTCCATAGCTTCCTGAAAGTAGGTTAAACGTTTATATATAACTTATTTTGGTGAACTACTGTAATACATTAGCATGTATTGTAGTGCCAACTACATAATAAAATCACTTTCGGAACATATGTCCATGTAGCATGCCTACTGTATTGTCTATTTCCTCACATTCATTGACATCTAAGGATAAAGAGACATGGTTTAAAGTAGGATGAACATAGTATGACATCATTCATATCATGGGCAAACAGATATAAAACAAACATGCTATTTTATCATTGTGTGCGCACGTGAACATAACAACTAGATTACAGATCAAGACCCAAAGAATATCCTTCAGCTCTTTTAAACCATGTTAGGTGAAATGATACGTTAAGACAACTGTGTATAAAAGTGAACAGAGCAACTGACATTGGCTGCAAACCAAGTAGTTAAATGAACACATCACAGTACCAATCAGTTCAAGGCAGGAGGAGTAAGGACTTACAACAGCGGCTTGAACTGGTGTGCCCATTCCTTTCATCTTGCTGGTGTGGCAATCCTTGAAGATTTGCACTGCATTCGGTTCAGGTTCTTTTTGGTCCGCATGGGCTTTCCGCTGTATTTGGAACAAGTCAATATAGATACGATAATATGGCACAAAAAAGAAGGAAGTAGCAGCTATTTACAAGAGCCTCACAGTGTGCAATATAGCTACGAGATCCTGTTGTTTGTTGGAATTTCACTTTAGAACGGTTGGTTTTGTTCTTCAAACAGTTAGCCTAGAAGAAGATACACTTGTAAGGCACATACATAAATACAAGTTCAATACGTGGTCTGATCAAATACATATAGCCTACCTAATACTTTGGATCAGACCAGTGTTTAATGAGGGCTGTCCAGTCTTCATTTGTAATATATTCCACTAGAGATGTTTGGGCGATTTCATTGTTAGTCTTGCCTTCAAAGTGAGATTTTCTAAGGTGGTACTGATACTGTCGTAGAGCAGACTGGAAAACATGAGTGCATGCTTGTTTAGTTGCATCATCTTTCGGATCCAACTTGAACCTCATCTGTTGAAAAAAGAATGTGAGTCTTATTAGGAGGAAGCTAGAAAGTATGGGACAGAGCAAGACAATATTACTAATTGCAAGATGAAAGTGCAACTATCCCTAGGTGGTTTTGGTAATTCACAACAACATATAGCTCATTGAGCTAATGTTATTCCAAGACTATTATTTCAGGAAAGCTCAATGAATGGCATGACATGGATGATGAAAGTGGATCCCTCAAACTACTAAGGACAAAGGATTGGCTCAAGCTCAAAAGCTCAAGACTCTTCATTTTATATTTTAGTGATCCAAGATCACATTGAGTCTATAGGAAAAGCCCATACTATCAACAAGGGATGAGGTGTTGCTTAATGAGCCTCTTGCTTCATGTGCTTTGTGATATGCTCCAAAACCCTCAACTACTTTCCCACATCCACAAATGACCTAAACCCAAAGCCAAAATCAGTCACACCGAATCTTCCTATCCGGCGCCACCGATTCCAAAAGTCATAGCCACTGCCACAAACCCTAAGCAAATCGGTCTTACCGGTAGGGATCTCGGTCTCACCGAGATGGGGTTGTAATCTCTCTGTTTCCCTTCGTAACGTTTCGGTCTAACCGAAGTGAGTGATCGGTCCCACCGAGATTGCAATGTAAACTCTCTGTTTCCTTTTTGTAACATTTCGGTCTCACCGAAAAGAGCAAATCGGTCCCACCGAGTTTACCTGACCAACTCTCTGGAAAGCTTATTACCAAATCGGTCTCACCGAGTTTGTGTAATCGGTCTTACCGAGATTACGTTATGCCCTAACCCTAACCGAATCGGTCTCACCGAGATGCATGTCAGTCCCACCGAAAATCACTAACGGTCACTAGGTTTACTAAATCGGTCCGACCGAGTCTGTTGAATCGGTCCCACCGAGTTTGGTAAATTGTGTGTAACGGTTAGATTTTGTGTGGAGGCTATATATACCCCTCCACCTCCTCTTCATTCGTGGAGAGAGCCATCAGAACGAACCTACACTTCCAACTTACCATTTCTGAGAGAGAACCACCTACTCATGTGTTGAGGCCAAGATATTCCATTCCTACCATATGAATCTTGATCTCTAGCCTTCCCCAAGTTGCTTTCCACTCAAATCTTCTTTCCACCAGATCCAAAACCTATGAGAGAGAGTTGAGTGTTGGGGAGACTATCATTTGAAGCACAAGAGCAAGGAGTTCATCATCAACGCACCATTTGTTACTTCTTGGAGAGTGGTGTCTCCTAGATTGGCTAGGTGTCACTTGGGAGCCTCCGACAAGATTGTGGAGTTGAACCAAGGAGTTTGTAAGGGCAAGGAGATCGCCTACTTCGTGAAGATCTACCGCTAGTGAGGCAAGTCCTTCGTGGGCGACGGCCATGGTGGGATAGACAAGGTTGCTTCTTCGTGGACCCTTCGTGGGTGGAGCCCTCCGTGGACTCGCGCAGCCGTTACCCTTCGTGGGTTGAAGTCTCCATCAACGTGGATGTACGATAGCACCACCTATCGGAACCACGCCAAAAACATCCGTGTCTCCAATTGCGTTTGAATCCTCCAAACCCTTCCCTTTACTTTCTTGCAAGTTGCATGCTTTAATTTCCGCTGCCTATATACTCTTTGCATGCTTGCTTGAATTGTGTGATGATTGCTTGACTTGTCCTAAAGTAGATAAAATCTGCCAAACTCTAAAATTGGGAAAAGTTTAAGTTTTTATTGGTCAAGTGGTCTAATCACCCCCCCTCTAGACATACTTCAAGGTCCTACAAGTGCTATCGGAGCTTTGGTCTCCATTTGCTTTGATTTCCATAGCTTTTGGTGGTCATAGCCTTGGTTTCACAACCTAGGAGAGTATGGCGTCTAGCGAGGGAAATTATCACCGTAGAGGTCCTTTCTTTGATGGTACTAATTTTGCTAGTTGGCAGCATAAGATGAAAATGCATATTCTTGGACATAACTCTGACGTTTGGGCAATTATTTGTATTGTCTTGCAAGGTGAATTTTTCGATGGGAGAGAACCGAACCGTGAAGCTAATGCGGAAGAATTGAAGATGATGCAATACAACGCTCAAGCTTGTGATATCATCTTCAACGGATTGTGCCCCGAAGAATTCAACAAAATCATCCATCTTCAGAATGCAAAGGAAATTTGGGATACTTTGATTGATATGCATGAAGGTACTGAATCCGTCAAGGAATCCAAGTTGGATGTGCTCCCAAGTCAGCTTGACAAGTTCAAAATGAAGGATGGTGAAGGTGTCGCTGAAATGTACTCTAGGCTTGCTCTTATCACAAATGAGATTGCCGGTTTAGGGAGTGAAGAGATGACCGACAAATTCATCATCAAGAAGATCCTAAGAGCATTGGATGGAAAGTATGATACCGTGTGCACATTGATTCAAATGATGCCAAACTACAAAGATCTCAAGCCAACGGAAGTCATTGGAAGAATTGTTGCTCATGAGATGTCACTCAAGGATAAGGAGGAACTTCACAACAAGTCAAGTGGTGCTTACAAAGCCTCAAGTGAAGCCCCCACATCATCAAGTGAGAAACAAACCTTCAATGAAGAATTGAGCTTAATGGTGAAGAACTTCAACAAATTCTACAAGAGTAGAAGCAAAGAAAGAAGCTCCAAGTCAAGGTCTTACAATGACAAAAGATCTTCTAGTCGAGAGCGCAATTGCTACAATTGTGGGAGACCCGGACACTATTCCAATGAGTGTACGGCACCCTACAAAAGAAGAGAAGATTCTCCAAGAAGAAGGAGCAAAAGAGAAGAATCACCACCAAGAGAGAGGAGGAGTAGAGATGATCGTTATGAACGAAGACCCTCACGGAGAAGCAAGGATTCGGAAAGGAAGGACAAGTCATCAAGGAGCTACACAAAACGAAGACATCAAGCTCATGTTGGTGAATGGGTATCCGGCTCCGACTCCGACAATCACTCCGAGAGAAGCTATCACTCCGACTCCGAATATACTCAAGATGAAGGTGTTGCCGGTCTAGCACTTGTGTCAACCAACTCCTACGACATATTTGATTCACCAAATGAAGGTGTTGGAAGATGCTTCATGGCCAAAGGTCCAAAGGTAACACATCCTGAGTATGTTGATTTCAATAGTGATGAAGATGACTTGCTTGTGGATGATGATTTACTTGTTGACAACTCTAGTGATGAATACTATGATGAAACGTCAATTAATCATGCTAATCAAGATAAAACGAATGACAATGATAAGGAGAAGATTGAGCTTCTAACTAAAGAACTAAACACTCTTAAGTTAGCTCATGAAACTATCTACGAAGATCATCGAGAACTTTTAAGGGCTCATGAGAAGTTACGCTTTGAAAAGCTCAATCTTGAGCAAGAGCATGAGTTCTTAAAAGCAATCAATGATGATCTCCGCAAGAAAAGTTCTTCTTACATTGCCAAGCGTTTACTCTTATCTACTTACATGCCTCAAGTCAAGTCTAGTAACAAGTACAAGAAAGATACTTCCTCTAGTAGTAACAATAATAATGTCAAATCCAATATTGTTGCTTCTAGTAGTTCTCTTGATTCCACTAATGATTCTCTTAGCCAAGTTACACTTGAGCAAGAAAATAGCTTATTGAAGGGAATTATAGAGAAAGGTGTTTACAAGAGCCTTGCCGGGAGTAAGCAATTCGAGGAAATTGTACGCAAGCAAGGAAGGCACCGGAAGAATCAAGGTGTTGGTTTTGAACGAAAGTTCAATGCCAATGGAGTTGAGTGGGAAGAAGATCAATACCCCAAGACGAAGTTTGTTCCTCAACAAGAGAAGTATGATCCTACTTCCTTCAAGGGAACACAAGCTCAAGATGATCTTCCACCACAAGACCACAAGAACAAAGGCAAGGACAAGCTTCAAGAAGAGATTGATGCATTTGAAGAAGCACCTAAAGCCTCGTTCAAGTGGGTTCCCAAGACTACGTCAAGTTCTACTTCATCAAGTACAACTACAACTCCAAGGATTCCCATCAAGATGATGTGGATCCCGAAGAAGAAGAACTAGAGAGTTCTTGAGGGTGACTCCGCCAACATTCTTCACTCATATCATTTTGGCAAGAACAAGTGCAATCAACTTCCACATCTTGCACTAGTTCAAGGAGTCACAAACCCTCATGTTGGTAAGGCAAGGGACAAGGTAACCTAATGATTTCATGGACATCATCTTGTGTGTGCATCACTCTATGTCTATGGATAATTCTTGTTTGTTCCTTGTGGGACTAACCCATGTAGGCAAGTTGAAAGTGCAACTCACTCCAAAGGATTGCTCCAAATGATCTACATCAACATTGAGCATCTACATCTTCAACACCTACATGAAGTCATCATCGACAAAACCCAAGGTTAGTTCATCCCTCAAAGGGGGGATCTCACATCTAGGGGGAGATTAACTCTAAGAATTGAGTCAAAGCAACTCTAATGGTGTGAACACATCAATGCATTATGTAAAAGTGGTAACCCCACTTGAGCTTAAACGATGAGTATGACCTATGATCAAATGTTCTCATTTGACTCCTAAGTCAATATACTCATATATAGATGACCTAGTCATCACCAATTGTTTGATAGATGCTAGAATTGGTTGTGCATGCTTTGCCACACATTTCATTTGCCATCTTATTGTGTGAGCATGTTGGTGCATATTTTACTCATTCAAGGACATCCACTTGTTGTTCTGATTGTTTGGTTTTTCCTTTTTGCCAAGTGGATGGACAAGAGTGCCTAAGAACTTTCTCTAGCTATCTATGCTTTTCTCATCTCAAACTCTATTCATGCTACATCACAAAATTTGATCAAGTCAGATTCGAACCACTCTGTGTGAGGAGCACTCGGAGTCCCCGATTCGTCATAGACTTAAACTTCCAAAACCTCTTTGTGACTCTCGGTCAGACCGATTCCTCCATTTCGGTCCTACCGAGATCATTAAGTTGATCTGAGTTTTCAATCTCGATGCAACCGATTTGAACTTTTTGGTCACACCGATTTGCTGTAACTGTACACAGTTATGCATCTCGGTGCCACCGAGTTGTTCCACTCGGTCACACCTACAGGGTCGGGCTATATATAGTCACGGGCAAAATTTTGGAAATTTCTCCGAAACCCTTCGCCCGCGCAATAGCTCGCTCTGCCATCGAAGGTCTCTGGATCGTCTCCTCATCGCCAGCAGCCTCCAATAGTTGGTCTTCGCCATCGTCAATGGATTTCGCCCCCGCCGTTGCCGCCGTAGCGAGTCCACCGCCAAGTTAGGGTATGGACTCAATCTTTGTGCTATCCACGTCTGATTCCTAGCACGTTGTATTCTTATTGAATCTTGCCACGATTGAAACACTCTTATCCAGCCAAAGTAATCTGTAGAGTAGATTAGATTCAAAATTTCAGGGTTAGGTTTCCGCCGAAACCATCTCGGACCCATCGAGTTGAAACACTCGGTCTCACCGATTTGGCTTATGCCATTGCACTAGTGACTCTCGGTCCGACCGAGAATTACTAATCAGTGTGACCGATTTGAGGATTCTGTGAAACCCTAGCAGTCTCGGTGCCATGAAACTGTGACTCGGTCCAACCGAGTTCATCAGTTTAGGTTCCAAAACTGCTTCGATATCACCGAGTTTGAAAATCGGTTGATCCGAAATGCTTTCTGTGGAAAACTAAAACTGAATTTTTGAATCATTCTTTTGCAAAAATCTCTGCATTTTGTGATGCTCATCTATTCTATCTCATCTATAACTCTTCATAGGGTCAGCAGTCAGCTTCTTGCAGCATGTCAGACCAGAGTGACAGCCAGAACAGGTCAGAAGAGCAGATGGACTTGAGTGAGGGCACTAGTCCCTCAACTATAGATGAAGGGAGCATAAGCACTCCTAGCAACCTGCCCAAGGCTGCTACCAGGCAGAGAAGGAAAAGAACATCAGACTCAGAGGATGAGGATTACAAAGCTGAGGAAGATGAGGCTACTTCCAAGAAAGTGGTGCTCAAGAAAGGATATGGCTCTGCACATAGCACTAAGCCTGGACTGAAGAAGAAAGTTCCTGCCAAGAGGACACCAATGCCTAAAGCCAGAAAGTCCACTCAAGTGCCAGCTCAGACAGATCCCAAAGAGGCACCTGAGAAGAAAGTCACTTCTTCCAAACCTCAGAAAGTTCCCACTAGAGAGACTATGAAATTCACAATCGAATCAGAGGATGAAGGTGCTCAGGACAAGAAGAAGAAGAGAGCAAAAACCACAACTTCCTAGGTTCTTGGAAATCCCTCTATGAGAAGAGATGCTGAAGAGGAAGAGGCTGCTGCACCAGCACCAAAGGCACCCAAGCTTATGGGTGATGCTATAAGGTCAGGGGCTGCAACATCTAAGCCCAAGGAAGCACCCAAAGCTGCCTCCAAGGCCAAGCAAGTAGCAAAGAGGAATACTAGAAGTATTCCAGCTGCTGAGAAGAACAAGGCCCCAGTGCCAAATGTTGTTGAAGAAGAAGATGAAGAAGGTCAAGTCCTAAGGAAGCTCAAGCCCAAGATACCAGACCACAATGATGCCCATCCTGTGGCTGAGGACATGAGGATCAGGAAGGATTCAGGGCTGAGGCTGTGGAGGATGGAAGGTCCATATGCTTCAAGGAGAAGAACTGCTGTTGACTACAGGTTCCATACAAAGGAACACCAGGACTTCTATGAGACAATTCTGTTGGATAAGAAGCCCATAGTTTGTGACATGAGATGGGTCGACTGGACCTACATCAAGGACAATGAAGAGCACTATCCAGGAGTGCAAGAGAGCTTTGTTGCTTGTGGATTTGCTGATTTTGTTGGACAAAAGTTCACCCACTGGAATGATGAGCTTATCATGCAATTTTACTCCACATCACACTTTTACCCAGATGGAAGAATTGTTTGGATGTCTGAAGGTACAAGGTACCAGTCAACTGTTGAAGAATGGGAAAGTCTCATCAATGCCCCAAAGGAAAATGAGGATGACTGGGATATCTATGCAAAGAAGAAGATGGATCACAATTCAATGGCTCACATGTAGAAGGAGATCCCAGACAAGGCAGTTGAGACTCACAAGTTTGGATCAGTTCACTTTCCGCTGTCAGGGTGCCAACCATTAATTGGATTCTGAGGCATACTCTGTTGCCCAAGTCTGGTGACCATAACATGATCAGAGGGCATGCCATCAACATGTTGCATGTGTTTGATGTGCCACAGAAGTTCAAAGTCATGAGTCTGATGATTGAAACAATTAAGAGGACTACAGCAGATCAGAAGAGGAGCTGTGGATATGCCTCTCAGATTCAGGAATTGATCAACTCAAAGATGGGCACAGGGAAATATCAGTTGGATAAGGAACATTTTCCAGTTTATCCAGACTTTGAGGACAATGAGGTTGTCATGAATGAGAATGATCCAACATCAGTTCAAGGTCAGGAGAATAAGGAGAAGGCAAAGAAGGAGAAGGCTGCTGGGATGCCAACTCAAGAGGAGGCATCTGAATATTTCTTGAAGACCAAACAGGAGCAGCTTGGTTACTTGATAGCATCTACACTGAGGATTGAGAAGGGACTGGCCGCCCTCACTCAGAATCAAGAGAGCCTTGAGAGAATCATGGAACTCAAATTCCATGACCTTGATGTCAAAGTAACTGAGATTCAGTCAGTTGTGGAGCAGCTGCAGGAGGACATGCAGGAGAAGCAGGGAAAGACAACAACAAATGTGTTTGCCAGAATGCCCAGAGCCCAGAGGTCAGTTGCAGTGCCAGTGACAGACACTAGAGCAACAACTTCAGCACCAACCACAGCAACTACAGTTCCAGTGCAACCAGCTCCAGCATCCACTCCAGCACCCTCTACTTCAACTGAAGCCTTCGTCCAAGGAGTTATCAGGACACCACCACCAGAAGATCAAGCCTGAGAGTCAATCTAGCACTATGCATTTTCTATGAACATTTTGGTAACTTGTTGCCAAAGGGGGAGAAAATGTATAGATCATAGGCTTCGAGAGAGAGTGTGTTGCTTTTGTTCTCTCTTGCTTTATTTGGCGGTTTAAAACTTGTTTGCTTTTGATCATTTGAGATACTATGCTTGTGAGACATTGATGATCATGTGTTTGATCATAAGCTACACTTATGCATGTTTGATGATATTATCCTATCTATCTTATGTGATCATTCACTATGCTTGGTGATGAGTGCATGTATTCAATGTTTATTATTTTGAGCGCTCCACCAAGATGTATGTGACATGGAAGAGTAACCCATGAGCCTAATTCATTGTGCATTTGCAGTCCAAAGCAAATCTTAAACTATGCACAAATTTAGGGGGAGCTCTTGCTTATCACATACTTCTCAAAGCGACGATGTTATTCAATCTTATTATTATTCGTCGAAGCTTTGATCTATATGTTTTCATAAATTACCAAAAAGGGGGAGATTGAAAGTGCAACTATCCCTAGGTGGTTGTGGTAATTCATAACAACATATAGCTCATTGAGCTAATGCTATTCCAAGACTATTATTTCAGGAAAGCTCAATGAATGGCATGGCATGGATGATGAAAGTGGATCCCTCAAAATACTAAGGACAAAGGATTCGCTCAACCTCAAAAGCTCAAGACTCTTCATTTTATATTTTAGTGATCCAAGATCACATTGATTCTATAGGAAAAGCCAATACTATCAAGGAGGGATGAGGTGTTGCTTAATGAACCTCTTGCTTCATGTGCTTTGTGATATGCTCCAAAACCCTCAACTACTTTCCCACATCCACAAATGACTTAAACCCAAAGCCAAAATCGGTCACACCGAATCTTCCTATCCGGCGCCACCGATTCCAAAAGTCATAGCCACTGCCACAAACCCTAAGCAAATCGGTTTTACCGATAGGGATCTCGGTCTCACCGAGATGGGGTTGTAATCTCTCTGTTTCCCTTCATAACGTTTCGGTCTAACCGAAGTGAGTGATCGGTCCCACCAAGATTGCAATGTAAACGCTCTGTTTCCTTTTTGTAACATTTCGGTCTCACCGAAAAGAGCAAATCGGTCCCATCGAATTTACCTGACCAACTCTCTGGAAAGCTTATTACCAAATCGGTCTCACCGAGTTTGTGTAAACGGTCTTACTGAGATTACCTTATGCCCTAACCCTAACCTAATCGGTCTCACCGAGATGCATGTCAGTCCCACCGAAAATCACTAACGGTCACTAGGTTTACTAAATCGGTCCGACCGAGTTTGTTGAATTGGTCCCACCGAGTTTGGTAAATTGTGTGTAATGGTTAGATTTTGTGTGGAGGCTATATATACTCCTCCACCTCCTCTTCATTCGTGGAGAGAGCCATCAGAACGAAGCTACACTTCCAACTTACCATTTCTGAGAGAGAACCACCTACTCATGTGTTGAGGCCAAGATATTCCATTCCTACCATATGAATCTCGATCTCTAGCCTTCCCCAAGTGGCTTTGCACTCAAATCTTCTTTCCACCAGATCCAAAACCTATGAGAGAGAGTTGAGTGTTGGGGAGACTATCATTTGAAGCACAAGAGCAAGGAGTTCATCATCAACGCACCATTTGTTACTTCTTGGAGAGTTGTGTCTCCTAGATTGGCTAGGTGTCACTTGGGAGCCTCCGACGAGATTGTGGAGTTGAACCAAGGAGTTTGTAACGGCAAGGAGATCGCCTACTTCGTGAAGATTTACCGCTAGTGAGGCAAGTCCTTCGTGGGTGATGGCCATGGTGGGATAGACAAGGTTGCTTCTTCGTGGACCCTTCGTGGGTGGAGCCCTTCGTGGACTCGCGCAGCCGTTACCCTTCGTGGGTTGAAGTCTCCATCAGATTGGATGTACAATAGCACCACCTATCAGAACCACGCCAAAAACATCCGTGTCTCCAATTGCGTTTGAATCCTCCAAACCCTTCCCTTTACTTTCTTGCAAGTTGCATGCTTTAATTTCCGCTGCCTATGTACTCTTTGCATGCTTGCTTGAATTGTGTGATGATTGCTTGACTTGTCCTAAAGTAGATAAAATCTGCCAAACTCTAAAATTGGGAAAAGGTTAAGTTTTTATTGGTCAAGTAGTCTAATCACCCCCCCTCTAGACATACTTCAAGGTCCTACAGATGAATAACATTACTTACGGATAAATGGTCAAGGAAGGTGTCGGTGTCAAAACCGGCGGATCTCGGGTAGGGGGTCCCGAACTGTGCGTCTAGGCGGATGGTAACAGGAGACAAGGGACACGATGTTTTACCCAGGTTCGGGCCCTCTTAATGGAGGTAAAACCCTACGTCCTGCTTGATTGATATTGATGATGTGGGTATTACAAGATCAAGGAGATCAAGGAGGCTAAACCCTAGAAGCTAGCCTATGGTATGATTGTTGTAATCGTTGTTCGTCCTACGGACTAAAGCCATCCGGTTTATATAGACACCGGAGAGGGCTAGGGTTACATAGAGTCGGTTACAATGGTAGGAGATCTACATATCCGTATCGCCAAGCTTGCCTTCCACGCCAAGGAAAGTCCCATCCGGACACGGGACGAAGTCTTCAATCTTGTATCTTCATAGTCTTGGAGTCCGGCCGATGATTATAGTCCGGCTATCCGGACACCCCCTAGTCCAGGACTCCCTCAGTAGCCCCTGAACCAGGCTTCAATGACGACGAGTCCGGCGCGCATATTATCTTCGGCATTGCAAGGCGGGTTCCTTCTCCGAATAGTTTGTAGAAGATTGTGAACACCAGGATAGTGTCCGGCTCTGCAAAATAAATTCCACATTCCACCGTAGAGAGAATAATATTTACACAAGATCAATCTACTGACGTATTTCGTGGTGTGACGTCACACCACTACCAAGTCCTTACTTGAATCGTTTTTATTATACCACCTCAGCGCGTTTAGCGAAGCGGTTTCCTTGGCACGTCTTGTCGAAGCAGAGATCGTGTTCCTCTTATTCCGGGATTCTCATCAATATGGACGTGGGTAACCCAACCGCGCCCGTTGCCATGCCTCCTCCATCGAAGGCGAGTTCCACACGATTACGGGGATGGCTCTTGGTATTCTCCCTCTTTATAATGAGACCAAGGCTCGTTTCTTTTCTTCAATCCTCAATCGAATCCGCCCCTTCCCCCGAGCTCCAACACTCAGGGCTCCAGATTCGAGCGCTTCGGAACTTCGACAATGTCTGGCTCCGACTTGCAGGGCTGGTGGATGCCCTCCTCCGTCATGGAGGAGGATGTGCTAAAGTTGAGAGAAGCCAGGTACTTAACCTACGAGATTTCACATAGGCTGCCTGCCCAAGGACAAGTCATCCCTACCCCCAAGCCTGGCGAGAGCGTTGTGTTTGTATCTCACCTCCGTCGGGGTTTAGGCTTCCCGATGGATCCCTTCGTGAGGGGGCTCATTGAGGGAGTCCTGGATTAGAGGGTGTCCGGATAGCCGGACTACCATCATCGGCCAAACTATCATCGGCCGGACTATCATCATCGACCGGACTCCAATACTATGAAGATACAAGATTGAAGACTTCGTCCCGTGTCCGGATGGGACTTTCCTTGGCGTGGAAGGCAAGCTTGGCGATACGGATATGTAGATCTCCTACCATTGTAACCGACTCTATGTAACCCTAGCCCTCTCTAGTGTCTATATAAACCGGATGGCTCTAGTCTGTAGGACATAACAACAACCATTACAATCATACCATAGGCTAGCTTCTAGGGTTTAGCCTCCTTGATCTCGTGGTAGATCCACTCTTGTAAAACCCACAATATCAATATCAATCAAGCAGGACGTAGGGTTTTACCTCCATCAAGAGGGCCCGAACCTGGGTAAAACATCGTGTCCTTTGTCTCCTGTTACCATCCGCCTAGACGCACAGTTCGGGACCCCCTACCCGAGATCCGCCGGTTTTGACACCGACATTTGTGCTTTCATTGAGAGTTCCTCTGTGCCGTCACCGATAGGAAGGATGCCTCTTCCCGTCTTCAAAGACGGTATCTTCGCCGAAGGAGCCTTGGCCGCCGGACAAACTATCCGGCTAGGAGGTTTTGTTATGACCGCCTGTCTGGCCACCGCTTCGATGATGACCTCTTGGGTCATCGATAGCAATCTTCACGTTAACTCGGAATTCGCCGAGCAGCTAGATCCAGCAGAGCTCTCGTCTGTAAACGAACTCTTGGATCGGATCGCCTTCCTGGGAGTCGCTACAGACTACAATCAGATTGGGCTGAAAACCGATCTGAGAGAGATTAACTCTCCCCAGGTTACCCACCACATCATGGTGGTAGAGGAACATCGCGGCGGTCCTTCTCCTATATTGAAAGCTAGTCGTGTCCGGGCTACCGAACCCTCCATGTCGGATTCCCGCGGAGGGGCGGATTTCGATCGAGCACTGAACATAAAGTCAGGCATCGGACCGGACTCGTTGGAAAACGTTCCACTTTCCAAGCTTCCAAATTCGGAAACTTCTCGGCCCTCGAGCCTCGACATGGACGGGGTCCCGAACTCAATTAGGCCCACCCGTCCAGATATATGCGATCTATCCCTAATTCGGCAAGAGCCAGTCAAAACAGTACATCATTACTGGGCCAGATTCCTCCTGGTTATGGACATGATAAAGGACTGCCGAGAGGAAAACGCAATCTCGATTTTTTGCAATAGTTGCATGGACAGGGGAATCTGGAACGCCATCAGCCATCGTGAAATCATGCGCTTCGCCGACCTGGCATCCATAGTGCGGAAGTACTGTGCGATAGAGAGTTTCCGAAAAACCGAAAATAGGTTTTGGGACAATCCGGCCCCGGATACAGCCCCAGTCTGCAACAAAAGGGTGCATTACATTCAGGCACCAGGCACAAAAACCAAAAGATAGAAGCCCCATAAAGGGAACGGATCCGTACTGGAGGGATGACTCAGCAAACCCTGTACAATTCACAGTACCAAGGGCGCCACCCCAACTCATAGCCTTCGAGCATGTTGGATATTACGGCAGGTGGCCAAATGTGGTGAGGAGCTTCTAGCCCCGGAAAACCACACCAACAGTACCAGTACGGTGTCAACAGTCTTCGAAACTTTTGCATCAAATAATGTGCGGAAAGGAACAATCCGCAGCCTCGCCGAAGTCTACCAAGTAGCAACAGCAAATCCTTGGAGCGACGCGGCCATCACCTTCAACGCCAGCGACGAACCTAAATTCCGAACAGCTCGAGCACCAGCCGCATTGGTCCTCAATCCAATAGTGGACGGCTTTCGACTCACCAAGGTACTCATGGATGGCGGCAGCGGATTAAACCTCATCTACGAGGAAACTCTTCAAAAAATGGAAATAGACTGGAGCCGCATTGAGCGAAGCAGCACAACCTTCAGAGGAATAATCCCTAGTCGGGAAGCACACTGCACCGGAAAAATCACACTTGATGTGGTGTTCAGCTCACCGGACAATTACAGGTCCTAAGAAATCACGTTCCAAGTGGCACCGTTCAGCAGCGGATATCACGCTATATTAGGACGAGAGGCATTCACAATCTTTCAAGCCATACCCCATTACGGGTACATGAAGCTCAAAATGCCTGGGCCTGGTGGAATAATCACTCTCGTTAGTGATCCAGACATAGCACTCCGTGCCAAAAGCAAAACAGCTGCATTAGCCCTGGAGGCACTATCCGAAGCCCTAGCGGCAGAGGAACTCAGCGCGCTGCGCTCTACGGTGCATAGAGACGATGTGATACTCGATAATAGATCCAAGTCCACCTCCTTTAAACCAGTGGATGAAATAGTAAAATTCCAGGTCCATCCAACGGACCCGACAAAGACGGCCTCCATCGGGGCACAGTTGAACCCTGATGTAGACGCCGCACTGCGAGAATTCCTACGGGAAAACTGGGACATTTTCGCCTGGCATCCTTCAGATATGCGAGGAATCCCACGCAGATTGGCAGAGCATAGCCTAAATATCCTAAAAGGGTTCAAGCCAGTCAAACAGGCTCTTCGACGATTTTCGGAACCCAAAAGACAAGCAATGGGGGAAGAACTAGCCAAATTATTGGAAGCCGGATTCATCAGAGACATCAAACATCCGGATTGGCTAGCAAACCTGGTAATGGTACCAAAGAAGGACAAATCCTGGCGCCTATGTGTCGATTTCAAAGACCTAAACAAGGCCTGCCCTAAGGATCCCTTCCCCCTCCCCTGCATCAACCAAATCATCGATGCTACCGCAGGACACGATTCATTGTGCTTCCTGGATGCATATTCCGGCTACCATCAAATCAAGATGGCAGAAGCGGACCAAGCCGCAACGGCATTCATTACTCCATATGGACCATTCTGCTTCAACATGATGCCCTTCGGACTCAAAAACACCGGCGCAACATATCAGCGCATGATTCAGACATGTCTGGCTACCCAGATCGGCAAAACAGTAGAGGCATGCGTAGACGACGTAGTCGTCAAAACCAAACACGTCGAAACTCTAGTAGACAATTTGAGGGTCACGTTCGACAACCTCCGAGCATATGACATCAAGCTGAATCCGGAAAAATGCGTTTTCGGCATACCAGCCGGAAAGATCTTGGGCTTCATTGTATCCGGTAGAGGGATTGAAGCAAATCCGGCCAAGATCCGAGCTCTATCACAGCTGGATATTCCAAAAAATCTCAAACAGATCCAAAAACTGACTGGATGCTTGGCGGCTCTCAGCCGCTTTATCTCCCGCTTAGGAGAAAAGGCATTGCCCCTCTATCGCCTCCTCAGACACACCGAACACTTCGAGTGGACGGATGCTGCCACTACCGGACTCGAAGAAATAAAAGCCGTATTGGCAACGAATCCGGTCCTGGCTGCGCCCAACCTGGGCGAACCTATGTTATTATACATCGCGGCAACACATCAAGTTGTAAGCGCGGTACTCGTCGTAGAACTAGAGACGGAAGGGCATAAATTCCCTCTTCAAAAACCAGTGTACTATGTATCCACTGTTTTAACTCCCTCCAAGTCCCGCTACCCACACTATCAAAAAATAGCATATGCGGTGTTCATGGCATCCCGGAAGCTGCAACACTACTTTCAAGAGTGTTTGATAACAGTGGGCTCCGAAGTACCCCTAAATGATATTATAAACAACCGCGACGCAACGGGCAGGATTGCAAAATGGGCCATCAAGCTCTTACCATTCGATATAACTTACAAACCCCGGCGAGCTATAAAGTCGCAAGTTTTGGCTGACTTCGTCGCCGAATGGACTGAAGCCGAACTCCCTAAAGAGTACGGCGCATACTCCAATTGGATTACGCACTTCGACGGCTCCAAAATGTTGGCAGGATTGAGGGCTGGCATCGTATTGACGTCCCCAACCGGGGACACAGTCCAACACGTACTCTAGATAATGTACACGGACTCCAACAATGCAGCCGAATACGAGGCCCTCTTACATGGCCTCCGGATGGCAATCTCCATGGGGATTCAACGCCTAGAGGTGCGCGGGGACTCAAACTTTGCAATATCCCAAATAAATGCAGACTTTGACGCCAAGGATCCAAAAATGGCAGCCTATCATAACGCTGTCCTTAAAATGTCAGCTCGGTTCGACGGACTCGAATTCCACCACGTAGCCAGGGATAATAACCAAGCGGCCGACATATTGGCACGCATCGGCGCAAAACATGACGCTGTCCCTCCAAACATCTTCATGGAAAGGTTGTTCAAGCCATCTGTACTATGGGAAGAGGAGTCCGGAAATAACAAACCGGAAGCAGCCGCACCAACCAACACAGAGCAATTCAACATAATCGGCGACTCAGCCAATGAAATGCCACCTTCAGCCCACGACATAATGGCCGTAATTGTCCCGTGGACAGAGCCATTCCTAGCCTACATGCTTAGGCAGGAACTTCCCGAAGACCAAAATGAGGCCCGCTGCATAATTCGGCGATCCAAGGCCTACAAGGTCCATGAGGGAGAACTTTATAAGAAAAGCACAACAGGAGTCCTTCAAAGGTGCATCTCCGAGGAGGAAGGGCGAGACCTTCTGGCTGAAATTCACGCCGGACTAGGCGGACACCACGCCGCAGCCCGGGCCCTTGTAGGAAAGGCATTCCGTACAGGATTTTATTAGCCGACGGCCCGGGCAGACGCTCAGGACTTAGTCCAGAGATGCGTCGGTTGTCAGCTCTTTGCTAATTAGAGCCATATGCCACCCACCGCCCTCAAAACTATACCCATTACCTGGCCGTTCACGGTCTAGGGGCTCGACATGGTTGGACCACTTAAAGGGGGAACCCACAAGCAAAGGTACCTATTGGTCATGGTGGATAAATTCACCAAATGGATAGAGGCCAAGCCAGTTAAAACGGCAGAGTCCGGACCAGTGATAGACTTCATATCTGGGGTAGTACACCGTTATGGTGTCCCCCATAGCATCATCACTGATAACGGCACGAACTTCACGGCTGATGAGGTTAAATAATGGTGCAGAAAAATGGGCATTAAGCTCGATTACGCTTCAGTCTATCATCCTCAAAACAACGGTCAAGTGCAATGAGCAAATGGTCTAATAATGAGCGGCATCAAACCCAGACTAGTGCGGTCCCTAACGAAATCTGACACGCACTGGGTAGAGGAGCTCGACTCCGTACTCTGGGGGCTGCGGACAACGCCCAACCGTACTACCGGATTCACACCATTCTTTATGGTATACGGCGCAGAAGCAGTTTTGCCCTGCGACATCATTCATGACTCACCTCGAGTGCGCATGTACGAAGAGAGAGAAGCCGAGTTGGATCGGCAGGACAGCTTGGACGCATTGGAGGAAGAACGCGACGTCGCCAAGGCTCGTTCCGCATTCTATCAGCAGCAGGCTCGAAGATACCAAAGCAGAGAAGTACGGGCCAAGACTTACAATGTTGGCGAACTAGTTCTACGCCTGCCAGACAAGAAAAAGGACAAGCTCAAGCCCAAATGGGAAGGCCCATTCATCATCGATCAAGTCTTGACCGGCGGAGCGTACCATCTACGAAATGCGTCGGATAACCGACACGAGCCGAACCCATGGAACGCAGCCCGCCTCCGAAGATTCTATGCCTAGCGCCGGATTAAGAGTTCGTCCCTTTCCCCCGTCCAAATTTTTTACACTTCAGCTGCCTTTTGTTTCTCTTTTTTCTCTCACCCCTATTCATAACAACCTTAAAAGGCTTACTTGTGCATCGTTCACACGTAATTGATGTGCTATCCGCACTCACTATACCTGGGGGCTTCTTTACCAGAAGCTTAATTATAAGGGCTTCATGCCCAGCACGCGTGTTAAACTTCCACGTGTACCTTTTATTCACCAATATATGCATCGATATGACTTAACTTTTGGCCAAGCTGGGTTGCCTGGCTCCTGTGCTTACCCCTACATTCCTGATTGTTCGGCTAGGAGGTAAAGGGAGCACCTCTGCAATTATTACTGCCGGGTCAGCCGGATGTGTACCTTAGACTGGGTGAAGCCGAAAGCTAGCGTTCTTAAGGGAATATTCGGTCGGTGATTTGAAAGATGATTTTTTGTCAATTTATTTACCCGCCCCCAGATGTTATCCTGCTCTCTTCGCAGTCCGGACATGCACTTTAGGGCATGCCTCCCCAGAGGAAAGGAACCCTTAACGGAACTATTCTCCCTTGGAGATGTTTCTTACTAACCATGTAATATAACATAACTAGTTGGGCACTTGTGTGATAAAGCACTAATGACCCCTACGCCTGGTCTCCATGCATGCCCCGGTTGTTTCTTAACCGAGAAGGTATTCAGACACACTCCGGACTCTAGGGTCCCGAGGATGAAGCGAAAAGGTCGGCAAAGACAAACGATCTACAATTCGGCTAGAAGGCATTTTACATGTCATTTTACAATACATTGTCAAATCGACTGACTGTATTCCTCCTCAATCCCGTCTAACAGGCTGTCTAATTTACAGTCCCGTTGGGAAAATTTAGCGGCCAACTCTACTTGGCCGTATACTAAACTCACAGGGATCTCCTTCCCATCGGGCCCCACAGGTCCGACCTCGCCCATGTGGTTGGGATCCGCCTTCTTGTACCGCGTCTTCACCATGGCCCAGGCCTCCCTGGCACCTTGGCGGCAGGCTGAAATCTTCCATAAACAGAAGCATTGCCGCACTCCCTGAAGCTTCTCCGCAAGCTCCCCGAGGCCCTCGGGCAGGGAGAAGGCTTGCCATAAAGCCTGGATGACGCCGCGCATTGCCTGCCGAACTCGTTCGATCAGTTGCAACAGCTCGGGAAGTTGATCACCCGTTGATACGGGCATCTCCTCCGCAGGACGACCTGTGAGTATACCTACAGACACATTTTGTCAGTTGACTTCCTCACCAAACTCTTCTTTTCAAAGGAGTTCGCTCAAGCACTTACTATAGATGCCGCGACGAAGCCGTGATTCTCCTTATGCAGCACCCTCTCGCCGGCCTTCAGCTGGCGCAGAAGTTCTTGCCTGTCCGGATCTTGTCCGGCAGCACCTGCAACGTCATTATCAGACTTGCGCACAAGCCAAACACTACTTATCTTTTTAAATAATGTGTTACTAGGAGATGTCCCTGTGTTTCCTCCTGCGGCAGCGAGTGCGGCCTCAAGTTGGGCCTTACACTCTTGCAACTCCTGAGACAGTTGGGTATTCTTCTTCGTAAGATCCTACAGTTCATATGATCCTTAAATCAGTTAATACAACTACTTTAAGTCTCGGGGGCTACTGGCATATACAACTATTAAAATCTCTTACCCGTATGTCTTTTACATACTGCTCCGTGGCTCTGGCCAAACCATCTTGAGCGGCACGGAGGTGCGCGTCCCCTGCGTTAAAGGCATTCAGTGCCTAAGGGGAGAAGCACGCGTCACGAAAAACTGTCCGGCGGCGCCCGTGGTTCATGGCGCTCTCCACCTTAGATTTGGTGGCGGACACTCTGTCGGCATCCTCCGTTGGAGGAGTATCCGGCTCGCGCCTTGCGCTCGGCTCCCCCTCCGGATCAGGCGCTGGAGCTTGGCTTGTAGAGGCCGGATTGGCAACCTCTACGCCCGCAGTCCAGCGGGCGCTTTTTCTCCTACAAAAGTCATAATCACTCAGACACTTCCTAGGAGCGTTGTTCTAAAATAACGAACCATGAGCTATACCTTTGCGGCGACATTTCGATTCGCGCCGCGCTCCTCTTCCGCCTGCTGGGCCGGACTGACCCTTGTTGGTCAGCCGCCGTGGGTTCGGCTTCCTGCCTTGAAGGCGCTGCCTGCACGACACCGTTGTATATGGTGGTCAGAAACGCGCGAAGATGGAGTAATGGTGTTAAAATTCGGTCATAAGTACCTGGGAAGCCGGTGACAAGCCGGGGTAGTCGGCCGTAATGGCGACTAAAGCATTATCCATACTGAGCTGGTGGAACACCCCTTCGATTAGCTCCACCTGTATATCCGGATCCTCTTCAAAGGACGGATCAAGGGATCTTCCCGGATCCTCGGGTTGTGGAGCCAGACTGTGAATGTCCTCCACACCCCGGCGCAGTTCCTGCGTCAAAATCACAAAGTAAGGCCCTCGGCTTTGAAAGCACGGGTCGGGTGAATGAACGTCCGCTTACCCAGCTCCGAGGGTTATTCATGGAAAACCCGTTCAATGGGCTTGTACGGAGGAAGTCTTCTTTCTCCCCCTTGTATAGGCCGGACAAAATCTTCGCCAGATCCTTGGCCAATCCCGGCCACTTGCAGCCATGGCGGGTGGCATCGTCCTCCCCGTTGAAATCCCACATTGGGTGGCCCCTGTATTGCAGCGACTGCACCCCCCACATAATGCACGTGGCCATGACTCCTATCATGGTCAATCCGGAATGGGCCAGCAACCTTATCCGGCCCATCAGATAATGGACGCCCTTGTCTTCCTCCAGCTGAGGGCTCCACGGACGCCAACTTAGGTGTTTCTTCAGAGGAGCGTCACTAAACTCAGGGAGACCGATCCGAATTGGGTCCGGCAATGGAGCATCCTCTATATAAAACCATTCCGAAGGCCAGTATTCGGACGCCTTCCTAGGGGTTCCGGATAGATATCCGGTCCCGGCGATGCGCCATATTTCGGCGCCGCCCACTTGATATATTGACCCCTCGTAAGAACGAGGTACAAGGCAGAATAGCCTCTTCCACAGCGCAAAATGGGGCTCGACTCCCAGGAATAGCTCGCAAAGAGCTACGAAACCCGCGATATGCAGAATAGAGGCGGGCGTTAGGTGATGAAGCTGGAGTCCGTAGAACTCCAGAAGACCGCAGAGGAATGGATGTACAGGAAATCCGAGCCCCCTTATTAGATAAGGGATGAAGCATACCCGCTCTCCTTTAGAGGGACTAGGGGTGGCCTCCGCTTGCTTTCCACCTTTGTAGGTGGCCAGCCCGGCTCGAACCGGAACCATAAAGGCCGGAGGAAGATATACCTCCGCTTGGAGCGTCACCAGCTCGCTGTGCGGAACAGAGCATCTCCTCCAATCTCTTGGCAAAGGACTGGGAACGCGAGAAGAGGAGCCGCGTCGACGGTCCATGATGGAATGGATTTTTGGTCAAGAAGCGCTCCGATGAGTACTCACGGGAGGAAGATGGTGTGATTTGGATCTGGATTCCTACCTCTCTTATAGGCAGGTTATTTGCGCAGCTGGGGGTGAAATATAAAAGATACCATGGCTTTTCGCATTCGTGCGACGCGTGGAAGAAGCCCATTATTGGGTGTGGGAGCCAAGAAGCGCAACATTGATGAGGAAGCCGGACACTGTTCCGCAGGTACATGGAACTTAAAGGACAACCCGCCTTGCAACGCCGAAGACTACACACATGCTGGAATTATCGTCATTGAAGCCTGGTTCGGGGGCTACTGAGGGAGTCCTGGATTAGGGGGTGTCCGGATAGCCGGACTACCATCATCGGCCGAACTATCATCGGCCGGACTATCATCATCGACCGGACTCCAAGACTATGAAGATACAAGATTGAAGACTTCGTCCCGTGTCCGGATCGGACTTTCCTTGGCGTGGAAGGCAAGCTTGGCGATACGGATATGTAGATCTCCTACCATTGTAACCGACTCTATGTAACCCTAGCCCTCTCCGGTGTCTATATAAACCGGATGGATCTAGTCCGTAGGACATAACAACAACCATTACAATCATACCATAGGCTAGCTTCTAGGGTTTAGCCTCCTTGATCTCGTGGTAGATCCACTCTTGTAATACCCACAATATCAATATCAATCAAGCAGGACGTAGGGTTTTACCTCCATCAAGAGGGCCCGAACCTGGGTAAAACATCGTGTCCTTTGTCTCCTATTACCATCCGCCTAGACGCACAGTTCGGGACCCCCTACCCGAGATCCATCGGGTTTAACACCGACACTCATGTTTTACTATGGGTTGGAATCCCACGATCTAGCTCCGGAGTCCATCCTCCATATCTCATCATTCAATGTCGTCTGTGAAGCCTTCCTCCGCACTACCCCTCACTTTAGTTTGTGGCTCAAAACCTTCAACGTGGAGCCGAAGACGATTGAGGGGCGCCAGGCAGAGTGCGGCGGGGCGGTTATAAGCAAGAGGGCCGACGCTCCATGGCCTGAAGGCTCTTTCCCAGAGGAGCTCGGTTTGTGGCAACAGGAGTGGTTCTATATCACCACTCCCAGGGGCAGCAGGCAGAGGCCGCCGCCCATCTTTCGCTCGTGACCCCCACATCGGCTGATGTCATGGGTCAACAAAGGGCTTAACTGGGGGCCGTCCCAGGATGTACCCCTTTTGCAGGGCTGGATTCGAGACCTCCAAGAGAGGGAGATCAATCAGGTCGTAGTGATGCAGGTTATGCAGGTTCGGCATCTTCTGCCCTGCAAACGCCGCCCCCTCCTCCTTTGGGAATTCAATCCAGAGGGGCCACGAGCTCTCCAACACTTCATGGGCACGACACCCGTGGAGATGTACGAATTGTTCTTCGGATCACGAGAAGTGTGTCCGGGGTTAACCGAGGATGCCGGCCTCAGCTGCAATCGCCCGGATACTCGGGTAAGTAATCCTGTGCCCGGACATCCCATTAATATATTTATCATAAATTCGCCTTTTAACCAGCTATCCTTTTGGACAGGAATGGATAGCGCAAGCGAAACTGATACGGTGTCCGGCCCCCCTCCCTGAGACCACGCCGGATCCCGTGTTAGTAAAAATGTTGGAGGTTGTGCCTTCGGAGGAGGGCGAAGGGGGAAACAAGGAAACCACCGCCTCAACTAAGGAGGCTGTTGACAAGGAGGGAGTTAAAAACTCCTCTTCCCAAGGGGAGAAGAGGACTGCTTCCGAAGACCCGGAGGCCAAGGCCTCAAAGCGGGGGAAGAAATCTTCGCCGGAGGGTCCTGCGCCAAGGGGAGCCCCGGCTGCACTATCTTCCCAAGTGAACCAGCCCTCCAGCATGCCGTAAGTAGAAAAAGGGGAGTTTTGTAATAAGAGACATCCCTATTTTTGCTTCTGAGGATAACCGAAGTTTTTATCTTGTAGTTCGGATCTCCGTCCTTCTCAGCTGAGCTCGTCTTCGAGGGACCTTCGCCCGGAGATGATGGAGAGTGAGACGCCTCCATCTGCCGCGCCATCAGGCGGGGCGGACGACCCTGAAGTATCGACGTGGAGGGTGTCCCCATGTCCGGCGGGGCCGGAGAGTTCGGCTCCAACTGGTGTGCGGTCGGGGGAGCTGAAGGATCTGCTCGAGAGGGCGTCTATCTCAGAAGGTCACCGTACATTGATGAGTACGGTTATTGAAAGAATTTCATCCGCTGAGGGCGGGTTGCATGATGCCGTCAGAAGTTTGCTGGCGGGGTTTGAGGTACGTAAAAATGACATACCTTTTGACAGTTTTTACACATAAAGTGCTCCCTGTGTAGATAGTAGCCCCTGAGACTCGGTGTGTTGTCAGAAGCGACGGCGTGCCGAGGATCAAAATCGCAGGTATTAATTTTCGCCTTTCCTATGTAGGTGGTGGATAGTCCGGTGGCCAGCCAGACTGATGGAGCTGCCAAACTAAAGCGGCAACTCGACGTTGCGGATGCGGACATCGCGCTGGTCAATAAGCGGCTTGACGAGTCGCAAGGTAGGTTGTGTCTCCATGGTCACCTAGTAAGGAGGCCGAAGCCCACTCCTTACAACATGTGTGCTTAATGCAGATGGTGCTGCTGCTGTGGAGGACCTTCGGGCGGAACTTGCTCGAGCCAAGGAGCAGGGCAGAAGGAGTGAGGCGGCTGCCTCGAGGGCGGCCGAAGAGCTAGAAGCTGAAAGGGCTGCTGACTGCTGAAGTAGGGAGGAGATGGCCGAAATGGCCATGAAGCTGAAAGATGTGACCGACCGCTCTGAGGTTCTTGAAAAAGAACGCCGAGCGGCACAAGAAGACCTAGAGAAGGCCACCGCCGAAGCCAAGGATGCCCGTTCTACAATGTGGGCTGTAAAGGAGGAGCTGCGCCAGGCCGGAGATATTGCGGCTGGCAAGCCTTTTCTGCTGTGTAGGAGGTTTATAGATCCGAAGTATGCTCTGCTTGGCCAGCTTTGGGGTCCGGAGGATCCTTATATGGATTTAGCGGCAAGTGCGGCAGATGCTGTTGTGCACTTCCGAAGTCAAAAGGATCACGAGACGGAAGAGCTTTTTTGGTCTCAATTCCACAGTCCGGAGCGTTCACTTCCGCTGACCGATCGGTTGGATGAGTGGGCTGAGCTGAATAGATTGTCCGGACTTGCCATGACCGATATCGTGGCTCGTGTCTGGCCGGATAGGCCCAAGCCGAAGAGTTACTTTGGCTTATTGCAGCAATTCCTTGGGGCAGTGCCGCATATAAAGGCAATGAAGCGGTCGGCCTGCATAGAGGGTGCACGGATGGCCCTTGCCCATGTGAAGACATACTGGACGGAGATGGATGCCACCGCTATTGCAACCCGGGGTTCGGACGAGAGCCGGTTACCCGCCGAGCACTATTTTGGGGAAGTTCTGCGTGGTGCTCGTGCAATAGAGTCGCAGTGCTCGAAAAATGTCATGTTCAAATGATCTTTATGGTTTGTGAAACGATATTTATAATATAAACGCTTTTTATACTTGTGCGTTCAAGTATTGAAATATCTCCTGTGCGGCCGTTAATGTATACTGGTGTATAACCTGAAGGATGGCAGTCTTCGGCTTCAGCCCCCACGCACATGGTGCGGGGGTGTTTGCGAAATAGCGCATTTTCACAATTAATCCAACGTCTTGGTCCTGTGAAGGAGGTGGTAGAGTAGCAAACGAGGCAACCGGACTATAATGCTTTATCACTTTCACTTAGCCATAGGAATTCGAAGGTGGGGCTACGATATAGCCCCTAGGGGCAACGCGCCCTTCGGATTTGGGGCGCGTCTGTGCCGGGAAGCGGTCCTTCGTCAAAGCGGAGGAATTCTAAACATTCCAGAGGTCGATCGAGTGGTTCACCAGTCTCTCGCTACATCATGACAGTCAGTTTTCGGCTTTCTCTACTGAGGTGCTCACCCGGCCGAACTGGGGCACAATCGCAGTAGTTCTCCTGGTGCCAATGATACGGAACGTAAGGCAGCAAAACACAGGAGCCGGGCAAACCCAACATTTGACCAAAGACATGATTCGTAGCTGATGCATAGAAGGCCTAACTCGAGATGCCGAACACTCCCTGAGGTGTTCGGTCTTTATGATGACGGGCAGATCAATGCCCTAAGCCCCTAGTGTCCAGGTACACGCGAGATCCTCTGACGCGGCCGATGCCAAAATGTCAGTCTCCTCTCTGGTTATGGTGAGAAACCAGGGGATGTATAGCAACAAGAGACAGTAAAAAAGGTTTACGCAGGGTCTTAATCTGAAAAGAATCCTTGCAACGGGTCCCTACTGCACGTCTGCGCCTGTGTCTCCGTTGTGCTGTATCCTGGGCGGGTGTCACACGCTGTTCATCTGTAAAAGAGAGGAACTTAGTTTTGAAAAGAAATCGTGTGAAAAATGTATTTAAAACAGAGTATGAATAAATGAATAAGGTTGAGCTGTTGTTGGCTCTTTATCACTCATACGCACAACCCCTTGTCAAGGGGGGGGGTGCTGCTAGGAAGCCCCTAGTTTATTTATGCCAGACTCGCCTAGCCGTGTCCGGGGTTTTGAACGACCTTTTAATGAAATGATGCCGCGTGGACCGGGCATTTGAAGTGTATGAGACGCGTAGTGCGGTATTGCGTTAAAGCGGACAAAAGCTTCATGTCCCAATAGTGCTTGATGGCTACTTTTGAATGGGGCGACATGGAAGATTAGCTTTTCGCGTCGGAAGTTGTCGGGTGACCCGAACACAACTTCTAGTAGTAAGGAGCCCGTGCACTTGTCGTAAGGGCCTGGCGTCACTCCTTTGAAGGAAGTGTGGCTATGGCGAATTTTAGTAGGGTCTATCCCCAACTTGCGGATTATGTCCGGATTTAGCAGGTTTAAATCGCTGCCGCCATCCATTAGGACTTGTGTAAATTGTAGTCCGTCGATTATAGGATCCAATATCAGAGCAGTCCATCCTGCGTTTTGAACGCTTCTGGAATAGTCCAGGTGGTCGAAAGTAATTGGTTTTTACATCCAATCTCGGGGTTCCGCTGGGGTGGACCGTGCAACGTGCACTTCAGCGGGTGCCACACTATTGTTCCGTAGTATCACATGAAGTGAGTTTACTATTTTGACTTCTTGGGGGAAAGTCTTTTGTTTTCCGGCGCTCTGCTGGTGGGGTTCGTCGTCATCCTCACTTGGCGCATCGAGCCCCTTGTGTTCGGCGTTGAGCCGGCCGGACTATTGGAAGACCCAACAATCTCGGTGGGTGTGGTTTGTAGGCTTCCCGGGGGTACTGTGGATTTGATATATCCGATCCAGAATTTTGTTTAGGTTGGATAGCTCATCCCTGTTGTCCTTAAGAGGCAGTGTTTTATTGTTCGGCCGCGAGCTTTTGAATCTGGCATTGTCCTTTGGGCTTTTTTCTTTATTTCGGCGCTGGTCCTTTCTGCGCCGTGATTTTCCGTCTCCATCTCTGATTTCGGATGTACTTGGGTCGCTGGTGCCGCATCTTGCTAGCCAGCTATCTTCCCCCGGGCAGAAGCGGGTCATGAGGCTTGTTAGTGCGGCCATTGTTCTCGGCTTCTCTTGGGAGAGGTGTCTGGCGAGCCATTCGTCTCGGACATTATGTTTAAAAGCTGCTAAGGCTTCGGCGTCCGGACAGTCGACTATTTGGTTCTTTTTGGTGAGGAACCTGTTCCAGAATTTGCGCGCTGGACTCGCCGGGCTGTTGGGTTATGTGACTTAAATCGTCTGCATCCGGAGGGCGGACATAAGTCCCCTGAAAAAATGCGTCCTCGAGCTCTTCCCAACTTCCAATGGTATTTTCTGGGAGGCTTTTGAGCCAATGACGAGCTGGCCCTTTGAGCTTGAGGGGTAAATATTTTATGGCGTGGAGATCGTCTCCTCTGGCCATATGTATGTGCAGGATGTAATCCTCGATCCAGACTCCGGGGTCTGTTGTTCCGTTGTATGCCTCTATGTTTACGGGTTTGAACCCCGCTTGAAATTCATGATCCAGCACCTCATCGGTGAAACATAGTGGGTGTGCGGCGCCCCTGTATTTAGGTGTGCCATTATCTTCGAATACTCGGCGTGTTGTGTTGCTTCTTGGGGCCCTCTTCTTTGGCCCATAAATGGACCTGACTGGGCCATCCGTTTTGCGAGGATCTTTATGTATGTCATGTGCCGGCTTGTGTGCGGCGCCGCTTGCCGCTCTTGGCCTGTCATCTGGTCGCCTATCCGGCCAGGCGGCCTTTTTTCTTTTTGATTGTGGGGGCTCTATGGCCTCCTTGTCGAATTCGGGCAGCAGCTTGCGCTCCGGGTAGCTCTTAGTTTGGTGTCTATTGCCATATTTGTCCGCGGTCTTGAGTACTTTGCTCCACCTCGTTTTGAGTATATCTTCCGCTGTTTTGAGCTTCCGTTTCTCCTTCAATCTTCTTTTGGTGGCGACAAGCCTTTTTTGAAGGTTCTTATGCTCCGGTGGAGTGTCCGGCGTGAGATTGTCTGGACTGTTGTTTTCGCCGAGGATGAGCTGATCATCCGATTCATCCTGTTCGGATGGTTGCTTGGTTGCATGTTTGTCGCCCACTGGTTTGCCCTGCTCTATGGCTGGGTCATTATGAGTGCTGATGTTATCGAGGCGGGACTTGGGGCGGCGCTTGCGTCGCTGTTTTGGTTGTTTTTCGAGGGAATTATCCTTCGCCGCGTCCCGTTGTTCCTCGTTATCGCTCCCTTTTGGGGTGTCCACCATGTATATATCATGAATTGAGGTGGCTTTCCAGTGCCCGGTAGGCGCTGGTTCTTGGCCGTCTCCGGCGTCATCGTCCATACCGTCGATGTCCTCGGAGTCGTAGTCTAGCATGTCGGTTAGATCGTCGACAGTGGCTACAAAGTGGGTGGTGGGTGGGCTTTGAATTTCTTCGTCGTCCGCATCCCAACCATCCTGACCGCAGTTCGGCCAGGGCTCTCCTGATAACGAGAGATACTTTAGCGAATCCAGGATGTCGCCAAAGGGTGAGTGCTGAAAGATGTCCGTAGCGGTGAACCCCATGATCGGCGCCCGATCGGATTCGATTGGCAGGGGCGCAGGAGGTTCGGAGTCCGGCGAGGATTCCGGCACCTCGGAGTCATGAGCTTTGCAAAGGACAAGGTCAGTATTCGGCTCCATCGCCGTAGAAGTCGCAGCCCCCGAGGCGGTGTCTAGCCACCTGTCCTCGATCTGCGAGGTCGGCTCCGTACTATAGGTCAGAGTGGACTCGTGTGCGGCCTCCAGGATACTGTCCGGTGGCAAAGCTAACTCATGCCCATCGTGACAGTGCGACATGCTCGGCTGTGGCTCGACTCCATCGAAGATCAAATCTCCGCGGATGTCAGCCGTAAAGTTTAGGCTTCCAAACCTGACCTGTCGGCCAGGGGCGTAGCTTTCGATCTGCTCTAGATGGCCAAGCGAATTGGCCCGCTGTGCAAAGCCGCCGAACACGAAGATCTGTCCGGGGAGAAAAGTCTCACCCTGGACTGCGTTGTTGTTGATTGAAGAAGCCATCAAGCCTATCGGTGACGACACAGAGGAACTCTAAATGAAAGCACCAATGTTGGTGTCAAAACCGGCGGATCTCATGTAGGGGGTCCCGAACTGTGCGTCTAGGCGGATGGTAACAGGAGGCAAGGGACACGATGTTTTACCCAGGTTCGGGCCCTCTTAATGGAGGTAAAACCCTACGTCCTGCTTGATTGATATTGATGATGTGGGTATTACAAGAGTAGATCTACCACGAGATCAAGGAGGCTAAACCCTAGAAGCTAGCCTATGGTATGATTGTTGTAACCGTTGTTCGTCCTAGGGACTAAAGCCATCCGGTTTATATAGACACTGGAGAGGGCTAGGGTTACATAGAGTCGGTTACAATGGTAGGAGATCTACATATCCCTATCGCCAAGCTTGCCTTCCACGCCAAGGAAAGTCCCATCCGGACACGGGACGAAGTCTTCAATATTGTATCTTCATAGTCTTGGAGTCCGGCCGATGATGATAGTCTGGCTATCCGGACACCCCCTAGTCCAGGACTCCCTCAGAAGGTGTTAAACTGGGTATTGTCTTTCTCATTCCTGTACTGGATCCACATTGGGAGGATACGCGCATGACACCTAACAACAACGACTGCCTCTGATACTAACTTGGCTGACTCTGTAGCATCACGTGGCCTTTTTAAACCTGCCTCAAAATGGATCTCCATTCTTCCTCCTTGGATTTTGTTAATCTGTCAAGCATTATCCCTGATGTCTGTTTTCGCTTGCGCTGTGATGCTAGTTCAACAACGAATATGGAAAGTGTTAGTGTACATCAAACTATGAGAGTACATATAAAGGAGCATGCAACTGCAACTTGACTCGGTCAGGTACCGTCTTGGTGTTGATTCTCATGAGGTTCATCTGATCTTGCCAAGTCCTGTTGTGTCATCAGTGCTTCGGAAGTAGTGTTAGGTGTGAAGGCAGCTTGGGAACTGGCCAGTTCCGGAGCAAACGAACGAGTAACTGGTTGAGATGCTGGTACAGTTGAAGCGGATGCTGCAGCTGGTGGAGCAGGTGATACTGTGTTTGTAGATTTAGCCGGTGGACTTGGACCTTCTACTGCACTATAAGTACCAGCAGAATCTCGACGGCAGAGCCTTTTCCGTTTCACCCGATGAGTAACAACACTCCCTACTATATTATTTTCCTTGCTCTTTTTTGACTTTGCCATGTCAAGCTATACCCACAACACAAAAGAATAAAATCACTCTTCAGAACTCATTGATGCATGATACAGACAAGCAATACTTTGATGTAAGACAACCATATGAGGATGGAATATGTAAGAAAAACAGGACGGCATGACATATTCACAGCTACGATGTGCAAACTAAGCAGAAGGATTTTCAAGAAAATAGAAGTAATGCAAGCTAGACACCATATGAAAGATGCAACCAATATTACTTTGCCAAGTTAAAAGTGTCATCTTATAAGTGGCAATTCGCAAAATTAGAAGCAGTACAACATAGAAATCAATGCAAGATGCAACCACTATCAAACTGCCATGTTGAAAGCGTCCAATCATGAGTTACTGATGCGGGATACACAACGACAGTACTTTGATGTAAGAACATGGTATGATAGATAGATGCAGTGTATTCTAGACACAGAAAGCCATGTCATATGCACATGTATAACGTATAAACTCAGCAGGTGCAATTTAATCAAAATAGAAGAAATACAGGCTAGACAACATATGCAACATGAAACCAATTATCACACTGTCAACTTAGAGCAAGCACCTGCGATGGTGGAGTGCTGGAGATGAACTCATCATGTAGACTTGGGACTTCAACTTCATTAGCAGTTGCAGTGGCAAATCTAGAGAGTCTCTGTTTGCGTCGGTGCGGAGTACCACCAACATCCCCTAGCTTACTCTTTTCCTTCCTATTTTCTGATATTGCCTTATGAAGTCAAAACCATAGGAAGATGAATAAAATTAGCTCTGCATAATTGGTTGATGCATGATACAGACGAACACTACTTTGATGTAAGGCAAGCGCAGGAGGATGGATTATATACAAAAAAGAGCGTTTCATATTCACACGTACGATAGGAGGATGGAATATGTATGAAAAAACAGTAAGCGGAAGGCATTTTGAACAAAATTAGAAGAAATGAAAGCTAGGCACCATATGAACATGCAACCAATATCACTCTATCAGGTAAAAAGTGTCTCGTCGTAAGTGCCATTTCAAGAAATTTGAAGCAGTACAAGCTAGAAGACAATGCAAGATGCAACCTACATCACAGTCCCAAGTTAAATGTGTCTTATGGGTAAGTGATCGTTCCAGGTATAAGTTGTAAGCTACGCAGATGCAATTCAACATAATCAGAAGCAATACAAACTAGACATCATACGGAAAATGCAACCACGTATAATAGTTCCAAGTAAGAGCAAGCACCTATGATGGTGGAGTAGGGGAGATGTGCTCATCGTGTACACGTATGTTATAGAGACAGGAACACATGTCATATTCATAGGCATTATGTGTAAAGTAAGCAGATGCAATTCAAGTTAGAAGCAATACAAGCTAGACATCATACGCAACATGCAACCACATATAATAGTGTCAAGTTAGAACAAGCACCTGTGATGGTGGAGTAGGGGAGATGTGCTCATCATCTACACAACTACGTTGACTGTCATCCTTGTGTTGTCTTGCGAATCTTGTTGGGAGGATGGCGGAGTAGAATCTGTAGAGACCCCCTGTTTGAGTTGCTCCGAAGGACCACCATCATCCACTGTCGGACTAATTTTCTTCAGCTGTAATGATATTGCATTGTGAAGTCAAACCGATAAGAAAAAGGAATAAAATTTGCTCTTCAGAACTCATTCATGCAGGATACTGACGAACACTACTCGGATGAAAGGCAAACACATGATGCGAGGATGGAATATGTATGAAAAACAGGATGGTGTGACATATTCACACCTATGAAGTGGTAACTAAGCAGAATGCATTTCAACAAATTAGAAGCACTGCAAGCTAGACACCTTATGAAAGATGCAACCAATATCACTCTGCCAAGTTCAAACTGTATGGCGTTTCAACAAATTAGAAGCAGTATATGCTAGAAATCATATGCAAGACACAACCAATATCACAGTGACGACTTAAAGGTGCCTTATCATAAGTGACTGATGTGGGATATGCAGGAATAGTAGTCTGATATAGAAACAGGAACACATGTCATATTCACAGGCATTATGTGTAAAGTAAGCAGATGCAATTCAACAAAGTTAGAAGCAATACAAGCTAGACATCATATGCAACATGCAACCACATATAATAGTGCCAAGTTAGAGCAAGCACCTGTGATGGTGGAGTAGGGGAGATGTGCTCATCATCTACATAGCTACGTTGACTGTCTAGCCTTGCGTTGTCTTGCGAATCTTGTTGGGAGGATGGCGGAGTAGAATCTGTAGAGAACCTCCGTTTCAGTTGCTCGAAAGTACCACCATCATCTAATGCCTTGCCAATTTTCTTCAGCTTTATTGATTTTGCATTGTGAGGTCATACCGACAAGAAAAAGGAATATCATTCGCTCTTCAGAACTCATTCATGCATGATACTGACGAACACTATGCTGATGAAAGGCAAAGTCATGATACGAGGATGGAATATGTACGAAAAAATGGACGGCTTGACATATTCACACCTATGATGTGGTAACTAAGCAGAAGGCACTTCAACAAATTAGAAACACTGCAAGACACCATATGGAAGGTGTAATCAATATCACTCTGCCAAGTTAACACTGTCTCATCATAGGTGGCGTTCATCAAACTAGAAGCAATACATGCTAGAAATCATATTCAAGACGCAAACCAATATCACAGTGCCAACTTAAAGGTGTCGCGTCATAAGTGACTGATGCAGGATACACAAGAAGAGTAGTTTCATGTAAGAACATGGTGTGATAGACAGATATAGTATGTAACAAAAAAAGGAAAGCGTGTCATATTCACATGTATCATGTGTAAGCTAAGCAGATGCAGTTTACACTAATTAGGAGCAATACGAGCTAGACACCATATGCAACATGCAACCAGATATCACACTGCCAAGTTAGAGCAAGCACCTTGGATGGTGGAGTAGGGGAGCGGAGACTTGGACCATGTAATGCACTATCAGTAGAAGGAGAATCGGTACAAATGCTCCGTTTACGTTGCTGCAGAGGACCACCATCATCGCCTTCCTTACTCTTTTCCTTCCTATTTCTTGATTTTGCCTTGTCAAGTCAAACCCACAAGAAAAAGGAATAAAATTTGCTCTTCAGAACTTATTAATGCATGATACTGACGAACACTACTTTCATGTAAGGCAACCACATGATAGGAGGATGGAATATGTATGAAAAATAGGACGGCGTGACATATTGACATGTATGATGTATAAAGTGTAAACTAAGCACAAGGTGCTTGAACTTGTTAGAATCGATGCAAGCTAGAAACCATATGAAAGATGAAACCAATATCACTCTACCAAATTAAAAGGGTGCCCTAACAAATGTATTTGACCAAATTAGAAGCAATACATGGCAACAGGCTAGAAATAATATGCAATATGCAACGAATAAAGGTGACTCATCGTAAGTGATTGATGCAGGATACAGAAGAGAGGTAGTTTCATGTAAGAACAAGGTTAACACATAGATGTAGTGTGTACCAAAAATAGGAAGGCATGTCATATTCACAGGTATAGTGTGTAAACTAAGCAGATGCAATTTACCCTAATTAGAAGCATTACAAGCTAGACACCATATGCAACATGCAAGCACATATCACACTGCGAAGTTGGAGCAAGCACATGCGATGGTGGTTTAGGGGAAGTGTTGTCTTCAGGTACAGAGCAATGTTCAATATCTTCATTTAGGCTTGCTATTTCTTGAGAATCATGTGGAGAGGATGAAATTGCATTCTTTATAAGAGTACTGCATCTCATATTAACCCACGCGCGTGACTGTCTCATCATAAGCGATAGACGCAGGATACACAAGAACAATAGTTTGATGTAAGAACATGGTGTGATAGGAAGATGTAGTATGTACCAAAAACAGGAAGGCGTGTCATATTCACATGTATAATGTGTATGCTAAGGAGATGCAATTTAACAAATTAGGAGCATTGATGAGGGATACACAAGAGAAGTAGTTTGATGTAAGAACATGGTTAATAGAAAAACGTAGTATGTACCAAAAATAGGAAGGCATGTCATATTCACAGGTATAATGTGTTAACTAAGCAGATGCAATTTACCCTAACTAGCAAAAAAGTACGTGCGTTGCAATGGGAGAAAAAAATTACACTTTGTAAGGTCTAAACCGTATGGACGGCATTAAGGATGTCCGACAGGGGAAAATCACTGGACTTCTTCGACTTCGAAGCTAACCCTATCCATTTGATGAGCTTCCGCCTTGGTGGATCACATTGTCTCCACAGGTCCGTGTGCATCATCTCCCAACCACCCAGGCTTGCACTACACGACAATAGCATACTCATCCTACTTCATGCCAGAATTTACGGTTCTATCCCACTCCTTTCTGTACTTGTATAGCAGAAAGAATATTGGACTTCCTTTTACCCACATTTTCATGTTCATCATCTTCTGCCTTGCTTTGCTGTTTGCTCAACCAATAGTACATTGATATACAATAAAAGATGGGACAGACTCTTGCCAAAAAGTTTAGCTACCTTCCTCGGGAGAGCGCCACCATCAAAGCATGTGTGTTTCAACTGGAGAGAAAACATGAAACCGTTAAGGATCAAACTACCCATCCCTTGCTTTCTATTGGATGTGTCATGGGCCGTTGGATAAGCTGCATGATGATCGACCACACCGTCTGTTGTGGTATCTTGAGCCTTGCATCTATGGAGAATAGAATAGGCAGTGCATCCTTCACAACGGAAGAGCTACAACATGTCCATGGTGTCCGAGTGTAAAGCCACAATGAGTGTCGCCATTGGTGTTCTTGTCAACCATCGACCAATTCACAGCCAAGAAAGAGTTGCATCTTATCCATGTTGTCCGGGTGCAGAACGACGATAGAGTTATCATCATTGGTGTCCTCTTCGACTTGTTCCTCTCAAGAATCGTTGTGTAGTACTTCCCGCTCAGATTCTTCCTTCTCGGATGCCATATATGCGATTTGGAATAAATGTGTGGCCGGACGGTTCAAAATTAATAGGTCACATGATGATAAAATATTAACGCATCCTGCAGTTTCACATTTATAGTATTTAATATTTTTACACGTATGTATAGACAGTTATATTATTTAATTTTCTTACACATGTGTAAACTCTCCAATGGTAAATTACATTTGACTGTACACAAAATTTCAACTACTACAGCTTAATAGGAACATTGTACTTTACCAAAACAAAAATAGGATGAAATAGTTCATGATGGGAATACGTAAATATTCTATGGCATTGTACAGTCTCAATCATGGTGAATCTGAATCACGAACATTGCCAAAACTGGAGTTCTCTTCTCCCCTGAAATTAACAAAAAACATAACAATACAACACTTCTCACTCATATTTCCAAACTACTTTCATAAGGCGCAGAGAACTGCTCCAGTGAGAAAACACACAAAAAGCTTCTACAATCCTGGGAGATCAGCGAAACATGAGAAACACTCAAGTAACAATGAATGATGGACTGAAATGCAAACTGTAGTTCTGCAAGTACGAACATCTATCCTCTTAGATAAATATACATCTATCCTCTTATACAGATAAATACTTTTGGAATCTATCACTTTTTCCCTGAAGCCAAGAATCCAAACACTATGAGGTATTTCTAAACTGACACATACATGTTAGCAAAGCCATGACTGCATGTGAAAGCATATATCCGTTGTTCTTAATTAGCGGCAAGTATGCACTGCAAATTGGAATAATTTCAGGCATTGAATTAAAAAAAAGAAATTGAATTGTTAACAGAAAACATATTGCCTATGTTGATCGCCTTTTTTTGCTGTGGTCATGCTCTATAAACTTTGAATATCACACATAATTTGTATTCTATCTCAAACAAAATTGAACAAAAGGTCTATAGCTCATTCCTATAACAAACCCGACTGCCATACAGAATAAAAGTCAGCAGCAAATTTTGTGAAAAAAGCTAGAAAGTAGAAATCTTACATCTTTTTAAAAGCTCTGGCGTTTATTGGCTTGGAGCTCCTGAACCTGCTTTTCAATACAGTGCAAGTCAAATCTCAGCCTCTTGTCATAGTCATAGTATGATCTCCCCTGAAATCCTCCTCACAGGCCTCCATCTCGAAACCTTCATGGGCTAGAGGAAAAGATAATAAAACATGCCAAATAGATTGAGAAAAGTGACATAATAAGTATCTATTGGAAAGATCGAGCCTAGGATTATCTATTTTTTGCTTCGTTGTGCATTGCATCTGTAGTTGCACAAAAAATTGATCATTGCATTCTTCTAAATCTAGAATGTCCAGTCTTTACAATCTACTGCCTCTGTTCCTAAATATTTGTCTTTTTAGAGATTTCAAATGGACTACCACATACAGATGTATATAGACATATTTTAGAGTGTAAATTCACTCATTTTGCTCCGTATGTAGTCACTTGTTGAAATCTCTAGAAAGAAAAATATTTAGGGACGGAGGGAGTAGCTCATTACAATCATCATATAGGTAAGTTCAACATTGAGAAAAGAAATAAACAGAAAAGAAAAAAGAGGAATAGGCAAAGAAGAAATTTTTGCTATACTTTTGCTAGAAGATAACCCAGCCTATATGACTACATCGATCTAGGAAAAGATCTTTACCCAACATCCTTCTCTCTAATACATCGATCTAGGCAAACTTTCATATTGATCTGCCTACACTTTATACTTTCAACACCAACCGTACATTGCACATTATCCACAATGCAAACTGAAAGATATGCAGTTCTTGTTTGAGAACCGAAGAGATATGCATGCGTATCATAGTACTGAAAGGGGTATATAGAAAAGCTAGTGTTGTGGAAAATGAAAACACAAAATTCGAATTATTTGGTGTGCGAATGGCGCTTACACAATCTGAATCTGATGCCGCTCGGGCTCACTGTTGTAGAAGGTGCAACCGCTGCTGAACGGGAACAGCAACCCGGTAAAGAAGAATTGAATACTACATAGAAGACATCATGAAGGGAAATATGATGCACCCAAAAGGCCAAAACAACACCAATTTAACCAATAGCAGAGTTTTGAAAGGCACTCACATACCTAGTTAGTTAGTTATCTAAATTGCATGATGTGTGAGATGTGCCTTCTTGTTTGCACAATCACCATCCATGGAACTTCCTCCTTTCTTGGGTACAGGATGATTTCAAATTCATCTTGTGGACCTCCTCCTTGGTGTAAATAAAGATCTTGCACAGTATGCTGCAGAATTCTCTGCTGACAAGATAATATAGTAAATAATAGGAAGGGGATTTATGTTGTATACACATAAAGCAAGCATCAAGTTACAGGGCTTACTCCCCCTCTGTCAGTATACAACATCTGTCATTCTCTAGTGCAAGAGCCAAACTAATGCATTTGTTGGGCGTGCCAGCTCGTGTGTGAATCATCCTCCACGTACAGGCCACCCCCTCCGATCCTCCTCTGAGTCCTTGAGTCCATGCGGCTCTATCCGGCCATCCCTGCTGCTGCCGGCTTGCAGGCTCTCGTGGGCCTAGCCAGGGTAGAGTGGAACCATATAGCATTGGTCTGAACCAATGAGAACTAATCAAATGTTAGGCACTGTTAATAAAGGCAGCAGACCAATTACATGAACACCAATGAGAAATTGCACAAGAATGAATTAACATAGTGGAATTCAGGTAGCCAACTCGAATGAAAAAACTGAAGGACACGGAAAAGCAATGTCATGACCCTTCTAGTCACTAAATTGTTCAGACTCCCAGAGCATATACTAAAGAACATACATAACTCCCTCTATGAAGAAATGCAAAATATTTGATCAAGACTGTTGCAACTCCTATACCATTTTTTTTGTGAACCTCTTCAAGCTGTTATAATATGAAGACTTGCTATATATATTTTCAGAGCCAACCAATTATGTATACCTTAAGCCAATTAACTACAGAGATGTCGAGTGGAACCATATAGCATTGGTCTGAACCACTAATGCAAACCTTTAGCCAATTAAGTATAGAGATTTAGAGTGGAACCATGTAGCACTGGTATGAAAACTTTGTCATACAACAGCTGTTCTTCTAGATAAAAATTTAGCTAGCTTTATCACCTTTTATAGCTACTTCCAAAATAGTCGATTAAATAATTACCTCTCTGCCATCACCATGAGATTAGTTTACCTTTTCTTATATTTTTCTGTCATACAATAGCTGTTCCTCCTAGATACAAATTTAGCTAGAGTTATCACATTTGATCGCTACTTCTAATTATTGTTTTTCCTTGAGAGCATCTTGTAATGAGGACAGGGGGGTGTTTTAGGCATTGACTTGTTCAGAGCTTATGTAGTAGTTGATGAAAGATGCAAATTGATCACACTGTAGTATGTACCTCAGGTCGGACAAAGTTCCGGCGGACAGTGGAGTACATGCAGACGGATTTCCGGCGACGTCAACGGTGTACAGCGATGTCAGAAACTTGCGACACGACGATGAGCCAAATAACTGCAGATTATCGCAGAGTTAGAACACAAAAGATTACTTAACCTTGCAATTAGAATACAAAGGGTTCACTGATGTCTTTTTTCCTATATGACAGATGCAAATTATCTGGATATGAATTGGGCAGTATATATTACATTGATTGATGGGACTGTAGCAATAACAAAAACTTTCAGTAGCAAGCTACATCTCGTTCTCTATCTAAATGTACATCAATCAGTAGTATCTATATAAATGTGAAGCAATCAACACTTCTCTCTCTCTCTCTCTCTCTCTCTCTCTCTCTCTCTCTCTTTCCCTCCCTCTCTTATCCACAA